>NW_027491490.1:0-97080 GCF_021521415.1 Bidens hawaiensis
TCAAGGGCGTTTTGTCGTGTGGAGCCGAACAGAAATTCGAAACCAAGTTGGACGGCATCCTCTATTTTCTTGATCGAGCATGGATCCCAAACTCTGAGCCTCTTCGAACGCTTATTCTAAGTGAAGCCCACAAGTCCAGATACTCGATTCATCCCGGCAGCAGCAAAATGTATCAAGATCTTAAACCTCATTATTGGTGGCCCGGGATGAAGAAAGACATCGCTTTATACGTGATGAGATGTTTGACTTGTTCGCGAGTCAAGACAGAGCATCGAAGGCCGTCTGGGCTGCTTCAGCAACCTATTATTCCTCAGTGGAAGTGGGAAGAGTTAGCTATGGATTTCATCACCAAGCTACCGCGGACGCCTAGCGGTCATGACTCAATTTGGGTTATTGTGGACATTCTAACTAAATCCGCTCACTTTATCCCGGTTCGTGAGGACTACACTACGGAAAAGTTGGCGCGGATATACATTCGTGAGATCGTTTCCCGTCATGGTGTGCCTAAGGGCATTACGTCTGATCGCGACAGCAGTTTTTCTTCCAGGTTCTGGAAATCTTTGCAAAAGGCCTTTGGGACAAGTGTGAAGCTTAGCTCTTCCTATCATCCAGAAACTGATGGGCAGAGCGAGAGGACCATACAAACCCTAGAGGACATGTTGAGAGCTTGTATCCTTGAATTCGGTAATAGTTGGGAAGCTCATCTGCCGCTGGCAGAATTTTCTTACAACAATAGTTACCACTCTTCTATTAAATGCGCGCCGTTTGAAGCTCTTTACGGTCGCAAGTGTCGCTCACCCTTGTGTTGGTCCGAGACCGGGGATTCACAGATCATCGGCCCGGAACTAATACAGGAAACAACCGATCAAATCGCTATCATTCAACAGCGACTCAAAGACGCCCGTTGTCGGCATAAGTACTACGCAGACAAACGACGCAAGCCACTCGAGTTTCAAGTTGGTGACCGTGTTCTGCTGAAAGTTTCCCCCTGGAAGGGCGTAGTCCGTTTCGGGAAGAAGGGAAAGTTCGCTCCTAGGTATGTTGGACCATTCAAAATCCTTGAAAGGATCGGACCAGTTGCCTATCGTCTTGAGCTGCCGCCGGAACTCGGTAGAGTTCACAATGTTTTTCATGTTTCGCAGTTAAAGAAGTGTCTTGTTGACGAGGCCCTTCTCATTCCCGTCGACGAGGTTCGAATTAACGACAATCTGCTTTTTGTTGAAGAACCCGTCGAAATCTTGGATCGCGAGGTCAAGAAGACCAAGCGTAGCCGCATACCGCTTGTGAATGTTCGATGGAATAACAAACGCGGACCCGAGTTTACATGGGAACGCGAAGATCAAATGAAGGAGAAATACCCTCATCTGTTCTCTTAGTCTCTATTCTTGTAATCTATTGTCTAGAAGTCAATATAACATTTGCAGCATGTATCAAATAATTGTGTTATTCAATGAATATCGTGTTGCCTTATTATGCTTATAAGTATTCTTTTATTTGCATCCACAAATTTGGCTACTCAGGGCTCATGCTGGGAGCACAAGTCATATCTACTCAATCATATGAATTTTGGGGAAATTTATACATTATTTAAGCCAAAAATTTGTCATTCATTCTTGCATTCATGGAGCATGGTTGTGTGTATGTGTGTGGTGTCGTGTCAAATTTTCTAGCCGCACACGATAGAGCTTATACATTGATACAAGGTGAGCTCGTAATTATAGTCCGGAATATAATTACATCAAGGTCACAGGTGTATACGTGTATAAGCAATATGCTATTGTGTAACTAGAAGTCGTGAACTCAAGGTTCGTGTAGAGAAATATTCGACAAAGGTTGAAGAAGTGGTGGGTTAGCCGCTGGTACACCCTATATATAAACCTCTTCGGCACGAGTTGAATATGTCTGAAGCGAAACCTGGAATTAGGGACTTATAGTTAGCGTGGCAGCTGTGAGACATTGAATTCAAGAATTACCGAGGGTAATATTCGCGGAAGATTGAAGGAGTGGTGGGTTAGCCGCTGGTACACCCTATATATAAACCCCTTCAATCCGAAATGAATATGTCTGATGTAAAGCTTGAGGATGATGCCTTGTAGTGGAAAATAGTGTGTCGTCCTGTGTGTCATTGATCTAATAGGAGTCGAAGGAAACACCCAAGTAAGGTTGAAGGAGTGGTGGGTTAGCCGCTGGTACACCCTATATATAAGCCCCTTCGGCTTGATTTGGGTGGTGCCTGAGACGAATATTAGAAGTGGTGGCGCATAGTGGTCATCATGGGATCATGTAATCTTAATCATCGATGCATCAAGTATACTAAAAAGCTAAATTTCGGGACGAAATTCCCCTAAGTTGGGGAGGATGTAACGCCCTGGAATTTGACTGGTAGACAAAAATCAAGGAATCATCGGAAACTATACACTTTGGGGTTCTGGACGATAAGTTCGGAACCCATATCATTGGAGAAATCTGCTTTTATCATTTGAAATGTTTATTTTATAAAACGACATTTACGTCTGGAAAATATTAATTTTTATGCTTTTGAAAAATAAAATGTTCTTATTTAAAAAAAAAAAAAAAAAAAAAAAAAAAAAAAAAAAGATTTTAAATAATTATTCGGAAAATGGTTTATAAAAGTTTTGCTGAAAAAGTTTTAGTTTGTTTAAAAACTTATGAACTCGACTAGTCTTGACCCGTCGGTAGTCTAAACCCGAACCCGAGTCACCCGAGTATTTAAGCGGAAAACCAAGTATTCTTACACCATCTCTTTCATTTCCACCAACACTTCCCACCCAAACACTCCCACTTCTAGAGAGAGAGTAGTGAGAGAAAGTCATCCAATCTAAGATTCGAGTCCACCAATCTGTTTATCGTTGTTGTCGGTAAGATCTTCTTGAAAATCATACGTTTTTACAACCAAAACCCGCCCCGAATCGAGCAAAAACTCCGACTTTTGTGTCAAGTGTGTTCTTGGTCAAAAACCGTCATTTTTGGTGTCAAAATGCAAGCTTTTGTGTTTAAAAGTACTAGGAATCGATACCCCTTTCAATCCCGAGCATTTCCATGTCAAAAACTTCGATTTTGGGTCAAAAATCTGGAAAATCTGGAAAACCCGTGGGTATCTCCGTCGCCCAGCTTGAAGGAGTCGAATCAGACTCATTCGATCGAACCAGTCGATCGAATCAGTCCAGTCGATCGAACCAGTCGATCGAATCAGTTCATTCGATCGAATGTGTCGATCGAACCAGTCCAGTCGACCGAATAGGAAAGCAACCGAATGGTCTCCAACTCATTCGACCGAATGAGCTTCGTATTCGATCGAACGAGTGTCTATTCGATCGAATGAGTGTCTATTCGATCGAATGTGTTTCTATTCGATCGAATGTGTGTCTAATCGATCGAATGTGTTTCGATTCGATCGAATGTGTTCCTATTCGATCGAATCAGGTCAGAACCAAGCTGTTTCGTCTTTAAAACCTAGTTTTTGCTCGAGATCGTGTAAGGCTTACACTCTTAGACTTAAACTGCGTTGTTAACTTATTATGTCCTTGTCTAGACTTAGAGGATCGACGTTTGACAGCACCCGACCGCCCTAGCAACCACACCTAGTCAACAAGGTGAGTTCATAGCCCCCATTTTTCTTTTAAAGCCTTTCAAATCATTGGGGGTGAAAACATGGTAAATGTACACGTTTTGACAAAACACATTTATTCAAACATTACTTATCATAAACACTTGACAAATCTTTTGCAAACAATGAACATTGGGAAAACAAGTAATCATGGCAGGTTACGCGTACCTTAACTTTCTCGGAAGTTGTGTATGCATAATCAAATATTCAGGAGTAAATATGGGAATCACTCAGCGTTTAGGGAACATTGGACGTTTGGAAATCAAAGTCATGTACCCGTTATACTTTATCATGAAAACACATTATTCATTGGTCAGTCTTGTGATCGTGTGAACAGTGGCAATATAGGTCACAATAGTGCATAGGTTTGATCTCCAAGTGGTCGATTGGTAGACAGGCCGTCACTAGATGTGGGATTCTAAAGTGATCGATTTAGAATACACGTGACCTATGGGGTTCTTAAGTGTTCGATTAAGAATCCGAAGGATCTCTTAAGTGTTCGATTAAGGATCCGAAGGATCTCCTAAGTGATCGATTAGGAATCCAAGAGATACTAAAGTACGCTTTAGAATTCTCTCATGGTACCCAAAGTGATCGATTTGGGTTACCATCAAGGAAATCAAGTAACATAGTGTGGTCTTGTGTGGGGTCGATGTCAGGTCTTGTGTGATCATTATGCATCATTATCATTTTTCATCATGGCATGGTTACATATGATTCTTGGGTATCTTATACATATATCCTTGATACCGTTCCTCCTGCATGCATGGAAACAATAATTGGAATCTTTATACGAAACTCTTGCAGATTCAGTTGAGATGATAAGCATACCAAGCATAGTAGGATAAGTTGTAGGAGTGGTGGGTTAGCCGATGGTACACCCTATATATAAACCCCTACAACTTAGCCTAGTATGCTTGTGTAGGGCTTATCACTACAGTATTAGTTAACCTATGAATTCACTCATCTACTTTTTGTAGTTGACGTTTTATTACATGTTTTCAGGAAATGAAGCAGGAAGTAGCTAATAGCTGATAGAGGCCTTAGAGAGATGAAGGCTAGGCTAGGAGTTGTTTGGAAACTTGATATTTTGTATTAAAACAATTTGTTTCATGTTACCTGGATGATGTAATATTTGACAGTTTGGTTATGTTTATGCATTTAGACTTTTATACTATTGTGCTCAATCAATCACGACCTAGTCGCCACGCCTCGGTTTTCCGCCATTACGACCGGGGTGTGACAATATGTTTTTAAGACTATATTTTCTGATTTTGATCCAACTACATTAGACTTTTTCAAGGACGAAAAAAGAATAAGTGTGGGGATATTTTATATAATGCTAAACATTTATGTTTCCTGTGTATATTTTATTTAATATTTTTAATAGTATTTGTTCCTTTTTAGCCTAGATTTGTTAACTACTAACACTTTTATTTTTCGTAGGTTCCGGAAGTTGATCGTGATTGAAAAGGGCGAAAAACGAGTGAAAAAGAGCCAAAACGAGGATCCGGAACGCTTCAAGAAAGAATCGCACTGAGAATCGGTCAGACCAAGCCGGTCTAACATGTCACCCCATTCCCACACGACGCGACACGCGACCCTAGGGAGCATATTGGCCATGCGGTACAAAGAGGATACTGATGTTATTTTTTGGTTGTTTTTGATAATTTTTGGGCCCTGTTTTCGGTATAAAAACATCCTTAACTTTAACCTAAACATCGCGTGCTTCCACCAGACGAATTTGGATTTTAGAGAGCTATTATTCGAGTTTCGTGGTGGTTTTGAAGGCACGAGAACAGCCGGTGAAGAGTTAGCCGTTCGCGATTGAGGATTACGGATTTTATCATCTCTGATTTCCCGTTCTTTATAATTTCACCATGTTTTCGGTTTTGTTTGTTTTGTTTGATTTAGATTACACGATGCTAGTCGAGATGAACCTTTTAATTCAGTTTGATTTTGATTGGGATTTGTCTCCTGAGTTCGATATTCGGACTTACTTAGCTATACTAGAGTCGACCAGTACACTTGTCGGTTAGTAGTTTAAGTTAAGTTTAAGATTTTAGAGTATTAATTAGTGTCTAGTTAAACGTAATTTTAGTTAATAATTATTTGACTACTTTTAGCACATCATTCATCATAATCATATATGCTGCTAGAGCATTCTTCAATCGAAACAATATCATGACAAACTCTTGGTGTCCTTATCATAATCTTAAGGATGTATGCCTTCTTCACTTTCAGCTGATGATAGCCTACTCTAAGGTCCATTCGCGAGAACAAACTAGCACTTTGGAATTGATCGTACAAATCATCAATCCGTGGAAACAATATCTATTCTTCACCGTAAGCTTGTTCAACTCGTGGTAATCTATACACATTCATATACTTCCGTCTTTCTTCTTCATGAATATCAGCGGTACACCCTGCAGAGAAACTCCCGGGATTAAAACACCTTTTTCGAGGAGTTCCTGCAGTTGGGACATTAACTCTTTCATATCGGACGACGTCATACGACAAGGTGCTTTCGCGACGGACCAGGCTCCTAATATTAAATCTATTTGAAGTTCTACTTCTCGTTCCGGTGGTAACGCCGGAAGGTCCTCTTGGAACAATTCTGGATAGAGACACACTACAGAAACATCTTTCACTTCTTCCGCTTCGGCCGTAGCTTTGACAACACACGCCAGGTAGGCATTACACCCTCACCTTAACACACCTTCAGCTTTTATCATCGAAATGACGTAAGCCCTTAACTCTCCTTAATACCATAACTGTCACTGTACCGTTATCCAAAGAATTCAACCTTAAAAACTTACTCTTACATGCTATATGTTCCTCAAACTCAAACAACAAATCCATTCCCAACGACATCGAACTCTCTTAAGGTAAACAATAAGAGTAACAAGGAACTCACGTCACTCTATTTCTACCTTACAATTCTTATTCATTATCATACTTTAACGAAAGTATCGCTAGTGGTCTCTACCATAAAGTCTCAAGTACACAACTACATTCTTCTTGGCGTCTTTCTTTCATATTCGCTACACTATGTAGCATCATCCATTCATGCCTTTCCATATAAGATAGATTGACAGACATTCGTCCTTCTCGATCATCTCTACTTTCTCATTTCGTTCGCTACTCCCGATCCCAGCAAGTTACATTATGGAGTTAACTATTGCAGACATACTACATGTCTTGACTCATTCTAGTTGGCTTATCTCTGTTTCTTTCAAGTTGCTTCTACTTGGATTTCCTAGTTTGGGCAGCCTTTGATGCTTTAGCAACCATTGTTGTCATTGCAGTGCGAAACAATTAAGCAACTCCATTGTTGTTTATTACTACAATCTCCAAGCGTGATCCTTCTTCATTACTTCCTAAATTCGAAGTCCTACTACTTTCGTATATCTCTTTATCACACCTTCTTCAAAACGGGTGTCTGGTTGGCATGTGTCTTATCACAGCGTCCAGTAGGAACTCCTCGTGCTCGTCCCTTTGTATTAGTCCTCTATTTTATCTCTATGGAAACACAAATGTTATCACTCTAGGAATTATTTAGCACATGATTCGTAAGGTAAGTAGTTAATGACAATGGCCAAGTGTAAGTAGTTAATGATACGGGCTTAAATTTTAAACCACAATTTTCAACTCGTAAGTATATTGATGAGATTGATCCTTGTACGGGTTGGAGGAAACTTATCCTTAAGGTTAAACCGCCAAATACTATGAAACGTTTACCAGTGAAGTCTTTTTCGCAGAATCTTCACATATCGTTCAATCGATGATACTATGATAATAGATCGGGCGAGGCGATCATCGTGTTGGGAAAGGGCTGAAGACTATCTTTATACGGGTCATAGTTCCGAAGTGGCTTGCTAAATTATCTGAGACCGACAATGATGTGTTATTCTAGAACAAGATTATGTTAGAACAAAAAGAAGATTATGATCGAGCTATGCAATTCCAACATGTCGTAAAGGTGTGTCACGCGTTCGGGATTCATAGTTGTCAAGATTGAAAGAACATAAGATTCAAGTAAATTAAAGACAAAGAGATCAAGACGAGGGGGTGTTTGTTAGTGCAATGTTTTATCGTCTCGAGTCTTTGTAATGGTCTTTGTAATTTATTATTATTTTAATGTAAAAGGGTATTTTAGTAGTTATGTCCCATACGTTATATTATTTCTCATTCGTTAAGAATGTTTAACGAATGAGACCATTCGTTAAGTATGTTTAACGAATGAACCTCAATCGTTATTGTTTTATGTCCACTCATTTAGGATGTTTAACGAATGGACCTCAGTAGTTATTTATTGTATCCATTTTTCATGGAATGTTACGAATGGGGTATAGCGAATGAGTCATTCGCTATACCACTTTGGTATCTTATGTAATGAAGATGAATGAAGCCCATTCATTACAGGATGTGTAACGAATGACATTCATCTTCTATATATACGCTGTTATGCCTAAGTTTAATTTAAGTGTTCTTAGAGTTATTTCTGGTATACTGTTACTCTGCCCAATTATCCTCTCAACACTTCCATTAATATTATCAAGTTCTACTAATCGAAACGTATATCAGTTTTCTAGATCCTTGGTACAATTTATATGACGGATTCTATTAATTGAAGGTCGTTCGTGTTCAACAAGTGGTATAAGAGAAAATCCAGTGTTAGATTATGTTTTTGTTAAGGTATCTAACTATACTATTAAAACAATTGAGTTTTTTGGACACATGGCCTCTTTTTATTTATCCAACCCTATTGTTTCCATATATAACAAACACTTCTTTGATTTTCTTCACAATTAAATAATTCAAAATTAAAATTAAATATCAAGCCTTACTAGATTTATTCACATTTAAATAATTCTAAATTCAAATCAAATGTCAACTTATATTATATGGCCATTATACATATTTTTAAATCATAGTCAATACATTTACTGTCTTAAAATCATAGTCAATGCATTAACTATCTTTAAATACATTATTATGACCAATAAATTAGAAAAAAAATTTTAATATGATTCTTATGGAGTTTTTTTAACATGCTTAATTAATATATTTATAAATTTTTTTGTTTAACTTATACAATATTTAAATTACAAAATAATATACTCCAAGCTTGATAATTCAATTAATTAATTTTCTTGTCCCGCTAAATTAACGGTACTGTTTTTAAACAAATTTCCATTTTTACCATGTACGAAAATAAATTATGATACTTTATAACATCTGTATTTAATGCTTTTCCTCACATACACTGATTTAAAAAAATTCCTGGTTTACTAAATTAATCATTCCGGAATTGCATTTCTTATAATAAGATGGATTATTATTCACTCGTACATAATTTGTTTTTAAACAAATTTCCATTTTTACCATCTCTTTCTCTCTCTCTCTCTCTTGTGGTTTAGCCATTTATGCCGACTTTCTTTTCCATATTTTCCAGTAATGTATTTATTCTACGCTAATGGTCGATTCTCATGTATTATTTGCTATTCTCATTGTCATTTCATTTTCTATAATTAGTTTAGGTTCTATATCAAGCTCCAAGATTCAAATGACATGTTGAAGTTTCTATAACTACTTTATCTTCCATACAATGAATGGTTTATTTAGGTTGTGATTAAAATTTCTCTAATTGCATATATCCACCATTTGTAATTCTAACTAGATCAAAATATATGTTTTTGTTTTTAATTTAGCCGGAATAGTATATTATGTAACATTAATTTAATTTTAATAATTTCATGTTATAGCGACCCAACTTGTAATATAACTAATTACCTAGAAGGAGTATTTGATGGAAAAATGGTTTTTTTTGTACAACAATATATTAAGTTACGATTATTTATGTAGGTTACACAGTTCATGTAAATTAAATCATTTTTATATGATCATTTTTTATTTTGACTGTTAACAGGTGTGAATCTTATTTTGAAACTTCTATTAATTGTTAACATGTGCGTTAATTTTAGTTATTTTTTATTTTTCTACACAACTTATTTTCCATTTTAATATTGACTTCTATTTATTTATGTTTTTACAATACCCTTAATTTATTATTAATATTCGTAACAAATTTAAACCCATTTTAAATACGGAATTTGACTAATTTTGCAACAACCCTTTAAAAGTTTCCATACTCTACAATCTCATCAAGATTTCCATTTTTTATATTTGACCATTTTTTAATCATCCCTAAATATCAAAATTAATGTCTAAAATAAACCCATCATTTTAATGTTTCAAAAGTTAAAAACATTTCGATAATTTTGAAAGTTTTCTAGTTAACCAATTTTATTTTAAATTTTACAATTATGTCAAAATTATTTAGTTAAATTAGTATAATACAACCTTACTTTTTCGATTTAATATATCTAACTAAAAATTCATTGAATATGACTGAAACAAAAGTTAAATTAAAAATTCATTTATAATAAAATATACATTTATTTATTTATGCTTTTATATAATACCCTTAATTTATTCTTAATATTCACATTAAATTTAAGCCCATTTTAAATACGAAATTCGACAAATCTTGCAACAAACCTTTAAAGGTTTCCATATCTTCAATCTCATCAAGGTTTTCTTTTTTTATATTTGACTATTTTTTAATTATCCATAAATGTCAAAATCAATGTCTAAAACAAACCCCTATTTTAATGTTTAAAAAATCAAAAGAGTTTTCATAATTTTTGGGAGTATTTCTAAATAACCGATTTTATTTTAAATTTTGTAATTATATCTAAATTATTTGTCAAGATTTCTCAAACCATATAGATAAGAGATTTTTGACTTGAGTTAATATGTGGAGTTGGTGACTTGGTTACTATCGCGTTATTATTCATGTTTTTAGGTCTTATAGATTTTTATTATATTGTAGTTATTTTTTTGAATGATCAACAAGTTATATTGCAGCTTTTAAATTTCAGTCAATTATTCAAAGTATTACCATAACTATATAGTTATTTATGAGTATATAGATGTATAATTAATATAATCATAGTAACATTTAATATTTGATTTGACTAACAATAATGATTTCCTTAGTTATATCGATATCAATATTTGAATACTTATCTTATAATACATTCATAAATGTCTTATATAAAAAATTTAAACTTAATCAAATCATTAAGTGATTTTAAGATTTCTCAAATTTTGACTTATATATATATATTTTTTTTCTAATTTTATATTTACTTTATGGTTTATTTTTTCTTTTTATGGTAACGATGTCACCAAGTGGATTCTTAAACATTCAATTGACTTATTTATATTATTTTTTGTGATTGTACATAAATGTGATAGGCTAAAACGAAAAGAGTTTAAGGATCATAACAATGCTTGCATTCTTATTTGATCATTTTTAAACTAATGAGTAGTTTAGTAAATGAAATATTATAATTATTAGCAATGACTTACTACACATTCCATTTTTGTACACATTTCAAAAACATAACATTTATATATAAAATATTTTGTTCATATAAATAAAAAATTCACATATATTTCAATATATTTACATATATTTATAATTGACATGTTTTGATATAATTTTCTCCTATGTAGTACACGGGTCACAAACCCATAATATACTAAAGCGTATATTTTCGAACGTTTTTCTTAATGTTACAAAGTTTTTGGGCATGTAACATATGAATTAAATAGATTTTACATGTTTTTCTTAATATATTTTTTTGGTTCATGGTTTAAGTTATAAAGATGCTTGAACTTGTAATTTTATTATTATAAATACCTTATAATTCACATATAATTATATTTTTGAATAAATACAACTTTTTACAATTCATTATAGTGTATAACATATTATATATGTTCCACCTGTGTGGTAAACGGTTCTTTGATTTACTAACCCGTTTTGAAAATTTATCTTTTTATTTTAAGATAATTTTTTTACAACAAAATCTTAGTCTTTGTAAAATTATATTTTAAATACGTGACAATATTTTTTCGAAATATCATTTTTATGCACACAAAATGTAATATAAGAATACTGGTATGAATTTTTATTTCTATAATAAATCACACCAAATTTTCGTTTGATACTTTGAATTAATAGTGGATAAATATATCCAAAACTTATTAAAAAAATCATAAATAAATATTATTATATGAAATAACTGAATTTACGTATTGTATATCATAATTGTCACGACTCAAGGTGGATCTTTAAAACATCATTTATTATTTTCAATATTGAACAATCTATTATTTTTAACACATAATCATTTTCTTACGTAACGACTTAGAATCAAGTTCGGAAATGTAAGATAAATAAATAATGAATTACTTGAAGATAATGTTGGATTCTCAAAATCTTTTGGTTTAAGGAGACCAGATGGTAAGTGATTGTGTTAAAAACGATCCCGGTATGGACTTAAAGTTGTACATTATTGGAACAAGGTAAAAAACTACAAGGACTTACAACCTGCCAAAAATTTCTAAAGTTGCAGCATTAATCGTTGGTGATATCGGTTACACAATAGATTAGCGCGATATAATTGTAATACTCAAAGCAGATCTCTAGCAAGAGTTGGAATATATATGAGAGACCCCTTTTCTACTTATGGTCAACAATATATTGCTTTATCAAGAGTGAAGAGTAGATATTGTATTAAAATGTATATTTTGGAAAAGTAAGGTAAAGTTACAAACAAGACAACAAATATGGTTTATAAGGAAATATTTAGTAGTTTATGAATTTATTTTTATAGTTTTAAATTATGTTTCCAAACAATGTTTTATGAATATTCTTTTTTAGTAAGTTTTTGTTTTAAGTACTTTGTTTACATAGGAATATGATTTGCAATTATATCAAATAATTCTCCCAATAAACATTTGAAACAAACTAATATCATCTTAAATATGTCTTTAGTTGACGATTTCTATGTTCCATCCGTTTCGTACACAGGTTAATAACCTAGTTTGATTCATATTAACTGTTTATTCATTGTTTAATTGGTCAATTAAGATCCGATATTCTGTTTTTAATTTTTCATCGAATTCAAAGGTATGAATGATTTGATGTTGAATTGAGTGTATTTGGATTCACATTTGGTATTGAAAGGTGTGTTAGTATTTAATTGGATAATTGATTAAGTTTGGAATAGATTTGAGATGATTTTGGGCATTGTACGTAACAGAGAAATATGTTGATGATTTATTGGATGTCGGACTAAGTTTGAGACATTTTTAAATGTTCAAAATGGTTTGGGTTTGTCCTCGGGTTTGAGACGAGTTGATTAAGCATTTGATTCTGAAAAATGGTTAAGGTTTGATCGATTTATCCATACATTTGTATACGTCTGGATTAATGTTTAGATCCGGAAAATTTCCAGATCTGGAAATTGGTTTGAAGGTTTGAAGATTCAAAGACACGTTCATTATATCTTAATTTTTCATTCATTATATTATTCATAGCCATTTGCTATCAATTCTTAACTTATTCGTGCCACGTGTCAAGTTTGTTACAACAGAATAACAAACTCATTCGTTGTTGTAGTAGATTCATTATTAGCTATTTGTTATTGAAAGCTCATTCGCCCTCACTCATTTTTCAACCATTCGTCAATCCATTCGTCAATCCATTCGTTAACCATTTGTTAACCATTCATTAGCCATTTGTTACCTCATTCGTCAAACCATTCGCTATAAAATTTCAATTTAATCCTTTAAGTTTGAAGTTTGTTAAGTTTAAATCTTTATGATGGCTAGTTATTACACACTGGCTTCTCAAAACGTGTTGATGCAGCAAATGTTACATCTTGATGATGAAATTGGATCTCATTCGAAATGTCGTCGTTTGATGAAATTTAGTGACTTTGCTAAATGGGAAACATTGTTCACCCTGATTGTTCACGATGTCTTGATGATGTATACATTGTTCCTATGCTTGGTAGTGAAACTACGGGATTTACTCCAAAAGCTTTTTCTCAATACTGTCAGGAAAAAAAAGAAAGCTCTCAAGATTAAAACTAAAGCATACTCCACTTTAACTATGGCTTTACCTGACAATATTTTCCATCAAGTGGGAAGTATTAAAATTTGTGCCTCGTTGTTTCAACAAATCAACATGAGAAGTATGTGTAATATTGAGGAAAGTAAAAACGTAATGTTAAAGTTTCAATTCCGAAACTTTAACTTATTGAAAGGAGAGACTGTGGAAGAAATGCTCACAATATTCAATCATCTTATTGCTGAGATGAATATGTTGAAAATGGAACTACGTGAGTCTGATAAAATTGACACTGTGAAGAATGCTCTTTCGAACTCCTATTCAACATTTCTCATGGTTCTTAAAGAAAATAGTTTCTTTAAAAATGATTATCTTACTCAATGGAGTTTATGAAAAATATAGAAGATAGGGAGTATGATTTAAAATGCAAATTACACCACAATAGAAAAAGAGTTATTAGCAGTAGTTTTTGCCTTTGAAAAAATTAGATCCTACCTAGTTCATTCCAAAAACGTAGTTTACACCAACCATGCCGCCATATGATACCTCTTCAACAAGCAAGATGCAAAACCCAGACTTATCCGATGGATTTTACTACTCCAAGAATTCTACATAGAAGTCAAGGATAAGAAAGCAGTAGAGAATGCTGTCGCAGACCATGTTTCACGCTTAGAACGCCCAGCTTTAGAAGAACATCACGAGGAAATTATCAATGATAATTTTCCACATGAATTTCTCATGCATATCCAAGCATTCGTGAAAGAAGAGGATGAAAGTCCCTTGTTTGCCGATTTTGCAAACTATTTAGCTTGGAGAATCATAAGGAAAGGGATAACTCATCAACAACAGAAGAAATTTTTCTTCGACCTGAAATTCTACTTCTGGGAAGATCCTTGATTATTTAGGATAGGTGCTGATCAGGTTTTTCGTAGGTGTGTATCAGGTAAAGAAGCCTTATATATTACCAAACACTGCCTTGAAGGACCAACTGGTGGACACCACGGTACAGCCACCACGGTCAAGCAAGTGTTTGACGCAGGATTTTTCTGGCCCACCATATATAAAGACACACATACATTGATCCAATCATGCAATGCTTGTAAAAGATCCGGAAACAACTCAACCAAGAATGAGATGGCTCAAAAAGGCATTCAAATATGTTAAGTCTTTGATGTATGGGGAATAGATTTCATTAGCCCGTTTCCTAACTCCTTCAAGAATAAGTACATCCGTGTAGCAGTTGACTACGTTTCTAAATGGGTGGAAGCATAAGCTCTTCCCACTAACGATGCTCGAGTAGTTGTACGATTTATGAAAAAGTTATTTTCATGATTCGGCACTCCAAAAGCCCTAATCGGCGACAAAGGTACTCTCTTCTGCTATGCATTAATGGACAAAGTCTTAGCATGATATGGAGTTCACAACCATTTTCCAACACCATATCACCCGCAGACTAGTGGGCAAGTGGAAGTCTCGAATAAGGGAATTAAAAGGATCCTCGAAAGAACAATAAGAAAGAATCGCAAAAACTGGGCTGAAAAGTTAGATGACGCTCTATGGGCCCTTAGGACAGCCTACAATACCCCAATAAGAACAACACCCTTCAAACTTGTTTATGGGAAAGCATGTCATCTACTGGTAGAACTAAAACACAAGGCTTACCGGGCTCTTAGAGCAGTAAATTTTGATCTAATGTTTGCCGGTAAAAATCGGGAAGATCAAATTCACGGGCTCGAAGAACTAAGAGCACTAGCCAATGAAAATCCTGGTCTTACAAAGAAAAAACTAAACGTTTACACGACGCCCATTTGAAGGGAAACAAAAAGTTTCAAGTTGGTGATCGGGTACTATTATATAACACACGGTTACGTCTTTAACCAGGAAAACTGAAGTCTCGTTGGACAGGTCCATATATATTTGAATCAATTTTGGATTATGGTACAGTTGAGATTTCAAATTCTGACGGCCACAAGTTCAAGGTTAATGGACATTGATTAAAACCATACATCGATGGACCATTCGAAGATGTCTCGGAGGTGGTAATCCTCCACCAAAACCAATAAACATACTGGAAGTAGGGTCTGGCTAAGACCCTCATTAAACCATGCCTTGTATATATGTTCTCTTTAAAAAAAATTAGTGTCTCAAACACGGGGGCATGCCTCTAAAAGCACGGTCCCGTGCCACAAAGTGCGGGCCGGAATCTTCGCTGCTAAAATCTCAGTCAGACTGGTTTGTAACAGAATTGTCAGACCAAAAGCACGGGTCCATGCCTGAAAACTTCTTAGCTATAAATTGCACCTCTTCCCAATGCATTTCTTGCACCAAACACAAACACTCTCCCACGAGAAATCAATATGTCTACTGAGATGAATAACGAATTTCCCGTTCCTCGCCAACCGAGAAACGAACTCGACACATTTCCAAAACCGAGCTACTCATGAAACTTCAAGAGCTCGGTAAGGAACTTACCGAAATGAATCTCTTTGCAGAGATGCACCTCAAACAACTCACCGAGTTGGTGGAGAGCATAAAAATGGAAGTACGGGACATCAACGAACAACTCCAGCTTCAATTCCTTCGTTTCACGTACTTTCCTCCGCCCGAGCCATTCGATGGAGGAGAGACTTTCGGTGGAATTTAGAGACATTTATCTTTATGTTTTCGTGTGTAATCAAGTGCAATAGGCACAAATTTTAGGACTTTTAGGCTTAACCTGATTAAATTTCATGTTTTAGGAAAACTGGGCTTAACCCAAATTTGTTTTTAGGACCTTTAAAGTAATGAAAATTACTTTTAGAACGTTTAAAATGTTCAATTAAAATCTTAAACATCATTCAAAAAATTCATGTTCTTGCGTTTTGCCGAAAAATCAAAGAAATTTTCAGTGACAAAAAGCACGGGGTCGTGCTTTATCTTGCACGGGGTTGTGGTCACCTTAGAATCTTCAACATGATACGTGCCGACTTCGTACAATTCTCTTAATCAAAAATATTTATTCTCCTAGCAGCACGGGGGCCGTGATTCACAAAGCACGGAGCCGTGCTCGACGTTCCAGTCTCTATATATTTCATAAAAATATCACTATTCCATTCATACCAAACTAAAAAATTAGGCTTCAAAGCATCGTAAGAGACCAAGTCGAGAGTAACATCCAAGCTGAAGCTCGCTTGATCGAGTTGACAAACAAGGTTGTACTGATTAGGTTCGAGAATTTCAACATTGTTGAAAGTCATAACAAGGATATGGATTTCAATTTCAATTATCTTAACCGACAAATCGGGAAGCTCGAAAAAAAGCTTTCCGATCTATTTAAAGCCAAGAGATCCCCACCAGACATTCAGGATTTGTTCGGGAATGGTGGTCCTTAGTAGTTCAGGCCTTGTCTCGTTAGGATTTATTCTTGCTAGTTTTCTGTTTTAATGTTAAGGAATGTTGTTTAATTTTCTTTGTGATGTTTTGAATTTAATGAAATTTCATTTTTTATGACTTTTTATTTTACTTTAACCTTAATCCTCAAAGAAATCATCTAAAAAAAACCAGCTCGTCAAATAAACAACAAACAAGAAGAAACCTGACTGTAACATGCAGCACGGGGTCGTGCCCCACTCTACAGTATGGTTACGGGATTTTCATTAAAATAACATATTCCTCATAACCTAAACCTAAAAATAACTCAGCCTACATCCAAAATCCGACACCCCTTAACCAATTAGTCAAATCTTCGCCTCAAATCTTCGATCTCCAACAAGAGGTATGTTAATTTGGTGATTCTATTGTTCAAATTCATAATTCTAGGTCTAACAAAAACCCCAAATCTTACCAATTGATGATAAATCGGGTGAAAGCCAGGGAAATAGATTGGTCAATTGTTTAAATCTAGGGTATTGACTTGATAGATATATTTGCACTTAAGTTTAAAGGAGTTTGTTGGGGAAAATCATTCGGGTTCGGGTCTTGGGTAATCCATAAAATAAAATCAAACCGGATGATATTTCTTAAAGAATAGGTTTAAATCGCAAGTTCGAATCTTGAAATTTTCAGAATTAGGATTAAAAACACAGGCTGTGTTTTGCAAAACACGCCCCTTGGTCAACCATAGGTCAACAAAAAGTAAAAATCAGTCAGAATGGTCAAAACTATCAAAACAACAGCAGCATGGGGCCGTGCTTGTCCCTTTGTTCCATGTTTTCATAAAATTTTTAGAATATTCAACTGATCTGGTTTAACATTGCAGATGGCTGAATACGGGGACGATGAGCATGCTCTCTTAATATTTCACGAGAATACCGAAAGAGACGAAAGCGCCCGACAAAGAATGGGCTACCTTAACAATCAGCTCCCGGAACTGAACTTCTATGCTTGCAAGGAAAATTTAAAGCAATTGAACCAATGGGGGAGATACAAGGGCTTGTAAAACGGTCGTGGATGCGTGTTCTAAATCAAAAGGGTAAAGCAATGACAGAATTAACCATGGAGTTTTTGGCCCCATTCTCTATCAAGACAAAGTATTTGTATATGTGGGACAGAGACGTTGTTGAGTTCAGGTGTGAGGGAGAATGGCACAAGACATCGGTCACCCAACTCGGGATAGATTTGGGTATTTATACAATCGACGAGACCGACAAACCAATTTGGTGAATCCCTGATCACTTTTGCGGACGAAGATGCTGATGAGTCAGGAGAACCAGGTGACACCATATTGGAGGCATGGGAACTGTTGAGTTTTTGGGGAGAAATATAATGTAAAAGCAGTATCAAGAGCACCGCCTTACGCGACCAACTGATGAGATACATTCACCAATTTCTTAGCCACACAGTCACTGCACGTGGTCAGAGTGAGAGGGTCCTGAACTTCAGGGATTTATGGGCCCTTTATTACATCAAGAACGAGGTATCTTGCAACATAACATACCTGTTCTGTCAACTGTTTAGAACCAACGCAAATGCAAGAATCCCAAATACCCCGATCTTTGGTGGCACGTGGATTTACAACCTATACAAAGCTTATGGTGCATACAGAGAAGACACACGAAGACCGAACCCGATCGCACTTGATCTCAACTTCTGTATCAGCATGCAAATGATCCAGCAGATTGGCAGAATCCCAGCATAGTGGAGGTTCCAGGATGCCCTTAACCAGATCTGGGATCCTGAGGACCCCGCTTACATGATCATTCAGGACATACCAGAGAGGAGGGCAGGATTGCTGCCACGACACACCCGCCGCCACACTTACTCTCAGTAGGGCTGCCCATCATCATCCTGGGTTGGGCCCAGCTCGTCGTACCACAGCCAGCATTTTTTAGGGCCTATAAGGGCTCATTTACCGGTTCCAAACTCACACCACTGCCTCTTTTGACAAGTTATCAGGACATATTGCTGACTGGAACGCACAGCGAGCCACAGACAACGCACAGATGAGGCGGGAGATTAATCGTTTGAGTGAGCGCATGGACAGGAAGTGGGGACCATTTGACCCGGTGGGCCCATGTAATTGACTAGCAGCGGCAATGGTAGGTCTGGTATGGGCAGTAGTACTTTAATGACATTATTTTGGTTGTTTGAAACAATTTATATTTGGTTGTTGGTTTGTTTGGTACTTATTATGGCCGTGGGTGCCAAGACATTTTATTAGGAACCTATTTAGCCCGTGTGGGTAGGGTGTGGATGATTTCATACCCGATTTTCAGTAGTACTATGCTTTGGTTGTTTGTAGTTTTATTATTTAGATACACTACAGGAAAACAGAAGAAAAACTAGAGACGCTCTGTCGAAATTTCGTTGACCCGTAGGGAAGTTCCTTTCCATTACACCCACTATACTTCATATGAATCTTGTTATGAAGTTTTTTTATGAATCTTTTCACATTGAGGACAATGTGAGATTCAAGTGTAGGGAGGGAGTTACTTGACCAATTACTTACTCAAATAATTATAAGATGCTCTAAATAAACAAAAAAAAAATTTGTAGCAAACAAAGACTATTTTCGTAACAAAACCAAAAATAAATCTAATAAAATTTTTTTGTAAATAACCGACTAAAAATATATTATAAATAAAAAGTGAAAAAAGTAAAAAGAAGTTTTGTATTATTGAGAATAAATTTATACAAAGTATGGCTTTTATACCCAATTTCTCTCTTACTGTGAGATAAACCTCATGCCATATAAATATTTTTTCGGAAGCTTTGAGTGAGTGATATGTTTTGTGTGATTAAGAACTTGTCAAAAATATTCATTTCAAGACCGCATGAAGCGTTGTGTAGGGAAGAAGGTAATATTATCACAATCCCCTAAAACCATCCTCTAAATGACACTCACAAAACCCAAAAACCTTAAACCTTACCACTTTATCCTCTCACCGGTAAATAAAACACTGGTCTTTTACCGGCAGACTCTAAAGAACTGGAAATACATTCTTTCGCTTTCAATTACCTTTGCTGCATACATTTCGCAAAACCTAGGTTGCCTCCAGGACCTAGGGAGAGAATCTTTCTCTTTATCAATAAGGTGAGGAAAAAGTGGCTCCAAGACGAACAATGGCCACCATTTTGTGGAGTTTCCAAAAGCGCCATGAAGAGAAGAGAAAAAATATATGAACAATGCCTAGGATGCGGAAACTTGTCCCACGAAGGAAGATGTATAAAAAGTCAAACTCAGTCTCATCATAAATATACCCAGCTAATGAGGGTGGGGGCAATTAGGCTCAAAGCCGAACGATCCATTAGAGTTGGGAGTTATGTTTAAAGTAGGATTGAGGAAGAACTGATCCACATCCTCGACAAAACTGGTCTTGATTATCTGACCTTAGAAGAGTCACTAGGTTTGTATTAAAAAAATAATAAAAATCATCAAACAATCGGGAGAAAAGAGCCAACCATTGAAGACATCTTAGACTCCGACAATCAGCAAAAGTTGTATTTACCATCCTCATCCTCATTAACCTAAACCCTTGAACCGAAAAATACTAATCCGTACTTAGACAAAACCAACCCATATTACCTTCTGATCTATGCAACCCTTCAGAAAGGTGGAGATTTGAACTTATTACAAGCTTATTCATCATAGGCTACATCTTGGCTAAGAGTGTTCAAATACATACATCACAGGTATGATCAGATATAAAACCAAGTGTGAGTGAACATTGTGAGATCGTGACATTTTTCATAAACGGAAGCTCATAAAAACAAATCATCTTTTTATATACCACTACATACATTCTTATAATTTAAAGTTTAGTTTGTTCCCATTATCTTGGAACATTTTTTGAGATTTTAAGCTATGGTCCTAACTTGCCATTTGTTAGAGAATATTTATAAATAGCTTGCTTGAGGACAAGCAAGGTTCAAGTGTAGGGATGTTTGATGTATATAAAAATATACATCTTTTTATCGTCAAAAAATCTCTAAAAACTGCAACTCCTATCAAATAATATAGCTCAATAGGATACTTATCATATAAAAATGTATTTACACCAATCCCTAAATGATGAAACAAGCGAAAAGCCAAAGAAAAATGAAAGAAAACCCAAGAAAATACCTCAACACGCCCTCGTGCCACCTAACCACGCCCCCATGCTTCTCTATGCAAGAAAAGACAAAATACTGGACACTTAGGCAGGGGGTCGTGCCTCAGGAAGCATGGGGCCGTGGTCACCTTTCCTAAAAGCCAAAATAAATATAACAGATCACCATAAAGCACGGGGTCGTGCCTTAGAAAGCACGCCCCCATGGTGAGTCAGCATGTACGATTTGACATAGCATTTAATGCAACTGGACACGTTGACATGGAGGTGTGCCTCATGGAACATGGGGTCGTGCCTGCCTATCCAGATTACCTATAAATAAGAAATCATGTTGCATTTATCAAGTGTGATTAAAGAAAAGTTCCATAAGGGTTTCTCTTAAAAAAACCCACATTACACTATATAGAAGATCTTTGAAGATTTAAAGGCTTGGAGGTTATCATCATCCATCATCATCATCATCATCATCATCATCATCATCATCGTCATCATCCATCACCATTAAAGAGGGAAGATTTATCCAACATTTGGTTAGATTATTCTAGTTTGATCATGTGTTTGTTATCTTCATCTCTTTTGATGCTCATAACCATGCTCATGATGAGCTAAACTCCAATTACCATCTACAATCTATGAAGAAGCTTGGTTTTACTTGATGATTGTGTTAAACATGTGATTTAGTTTGGTAAAGTACATGGTTATTTTGCAATTATCCTTTGATGAAGAAATGTTTTATCACTTTAACTCAATACATCAAGGTTGATGACTAAAAATCATTCATGTTCACTCATGTTCTTGGAGACTAGAAATGGTAAAAAAAAATACCTTGATAACTTATTCAAGATAAAACATGGATCCTTATGTTGTACTTAGAAATGATGAGATATAAGTTACGATCTATTTCTCTAGTGTTGATAATTCTAAAACAACATAGTTAACACGATTGCTTAGGTTATCATGCTAGTTAAAGAAATCATATGTTAATAGAATTTGTGACTATAACCTAACCAAATCAACCAAGGGGAGGTTGTGTGAGTTAATAAAACCACCTAAAGTTGTTAGGATTGGTATATGAGAAATCGAAGTCAATTCTAATCGTTTCTACTTTACTAAACTACTTGTCTACTTAAATTGACACTCTCGTGGTAGCATGATATTAAGCATAGGATGGACTTGAATATATGCATGCTACTTTCTTTTATGTCATAGAATATGTTCACTTAAGATGATGGACTATTCTATCGTATATTATTAGGACAAGTTTATCACATGTTTACTTAATAATCATCAAGGAAGAATGGAGTGGATTCTTGATCTTAGATGGTAACCTTCATATAATTGAATTACTCATTTAGAATTTCTCTTCCTGTCACCTAGATACTATATATAAGTATTTCTATTTTATAAAAAAGTTTAAAAATCAACCCAAAATGAATAAAACTCTCCGATTAAACTAAAACGGACATTCATTATTGGAAACATTTGTGTCCACGGAACGATACTTGGTTCCTACCAATACTATTCTACATATACGATAGGTACACTTGACTATTTTGTGTGTGTTTAGCCTTAGTAGAAATCACTTCAATAAATTTAAAATACAATCTTGTGCAAAAGCTAAACCCATGCATTATATCTTACCACATCACATGCAGCACACATCAATACTCAAACCAGGATATGTCATTCTAGAAGACATGGTTGTTATGCGATCTCCTCGATCAAATGATATTTGTTTGGTCCTGTGAATCGTGTGAGTATTGTAGGAGATTGATATTGTCTAGTTGTCACTAATGACTATTCAAGGTATTCATGTGTGTTACTTATGAGTTCAAAAGATCGGACACCTATTCTTGTTCAAAATCTAATCACAAAGATCAAATCACTGTATAATACAAAGTGAGACGTATTCAGAGTGATAATGGTACGGAGTTCAAAAACACTGTATTGGATTTCTATTTCATTCAGAAAGGAATTCATCGAGAATATAGTGCTCTATAGGTACCTCAACAGAATGGTGTTGCTGAAAGAAAGAACCGAACACTGATTGAAGCTACACGAATAATCCTAACAGATTCTAAGCTTCCTGTTCAATTATGGAATGAGGCTGTGAATACTTCTTGCTACACGCTTAATCGTGTTAGACTGTGAAGACGTTACAAAACACAAGTTATGAGCTTCTGAACAAACGAAAGCCTAATTTAAAGTATTTGGAGCCATTTGGGTATCCTTGAACGATGTTGAAGAAAGATGAGGGAAAATTTGAAGAAAAATCTATTGAAAGATATTTCTTGGGCTATGCAACACCTAAGAAACGAGTGTTTAGTTTTACTTCGGGTTGTGTTGAAGAGTGATACCATGTCGATTGTCAACGATACTGAAGAAGAGATTAACTGCTACTGAGGATATCTTGGAACCAATTCGACAAGATCTGTTGTTTCTGATCAATCACCAAAGTCCACTAGTCCAACATTTGATGTTGTTCAATGCAATATTGCGGTGAATATCAAAAACAACAATGGACTGACTGTGGAGAATGTTCAAGAACACATGGCTTTCTTAGTATCTGTCTAGGATTCGTATGAGTGTTTGATCACTGGTCGTATTAGGAATTATAATATGACAAAAGAAGATTATGATCCAATTGACCCCGAGTTGAAGGAAATGCTTGACATTCGTTGGTGTATGGCAAGTGTAGTGAGAAGAGCTCAAAGAATTAGAGAGACAACTGGTAAGAATTGTCTTGATGGAACAACTGCTAAACAAGGATTTGATAAGTCAAAGGTTTGATGCTTTCGATGAAAAGAAAAGGGACATTTGAGAAAGTGTACTAATCCTGAAGTTGGAGATTCTAGTCCTAATCCGTTTGGTCGAGACTACAACCGATAAGCAATATATCATCAAAGTTCACCTACACAAGCTGAGACATCAAAGAAACTTGAAGCTTCATCCTCAAAGGCATGTCATGCTCAACTGGATGAGGGTTTTAACTGGAATTTTGTGGTTCATAAAGCTAATGCGGTAGAAATATTTGGTGAATGTTCATAACTTAAAGAACAAGAGAAGAAGAATGATTCAGAAAATGATGATGTTGTTGAAGGAATGCGTGATGCTGAAGAAGAGATTAACTGCTATTGAGGATTCTCCTGAAAGTTTTGAATCGATTCCTAATGAATTCTTTAAATCATTTTTGCCACTTGATGTGTTTGAGAGTTTTGCAGGTTGGTTCAATGGCGAAGAAGTTCCACGTGGAAATATTGACTTTGGAATTGATGATGAGCTAGAGGAGGAGACTAGTGAGACTGATGGAGTTCAAGATACATCAAAGAGTGAAGCTAGTGGAGATTCTGATCAAGAAGTAATTCATGATGTGGGAAATGCACCTATTCTTCAAGCAAACATGGCTAGTCAGGTAAAAATTTTTCTTGAAGAAATTAAACACATTTGTGAATCTCATGAAGAAAAGGAATTTGTTATTAATTCGTTGATAACAGATTATAATTTGCTAAAATAAGATTATAACAAAAAGTTTTTTGATTATCAAAATGTGAAAGAGGCTTATGACAAGCTTCAATCATATGAGAAAAATTTGTGGATAAAAATTTTGCAAGATGAAAAAATGATTTCTATGCTCACTCACTTGGTTTAAGATAAAAAAAATTTACCATTAATAACGTGGATGAGAAAGCGGAACTGAAAAGAGAATTGCAATTGACTAAAATTGAGATTGAAAGAATTGAAACAAAATTGAAAAGTTATTCTGCTTCTCAATATGTTTTGGATCACATTGTTCCGAAAGAGATTCCAAAATATCACATTGTTCCGAAAGAGATTCCAAAAGAACCTGAAGAATTTCTTAAGATTCACCACAACATGATAATTCATGTGATGAGCAAGTTGTTCAATCTGTTCATAGTTCTGAATGTGAAAGTGAGATAGGCAAACAAGCTGCTGAATTTGTTTTGTCTGAATCAGAAGGTCAATCTAAAGAAAGTGTTAAAATTGGTAATCGATTTGAGAAATATAAACCCCTATTACATGATAAAACTGGTAATCAGAATTCTAAATTTGCTAAAACCAGTTTTTATTATAAAATAAAGGCTATTGGTTTCAAATAGGATAACCAAAAGTTGGTAAAACCACAAGATGGTTTTCAAAAGATTGTTTTTGTTAAAGGTGAGACCTCTGAGGAACAAAAGGAGGCTAACTTTACAAGGCAATCAAATGATGAGTTTTGCAAACTCAAACCTAAAAGAGAGAGAAAAGAGAATCATGTTCATCTTGTTAACAATTTTGTTGATCGGAGGAAGTGTTTCTGTTGTAATGAAGAAGGATATTTGTTTTATTCATGTCCTAAAAGATTCTCTCAAGAAGAGAAACATGTGGTGAAAAAAAAACCATATGTTAAAGTTCCTGTGGTTGAACCTAAACCTCCACCAGTCAAGATTTTAAAAAGGGGTGTAGATAAGGAATATGTCAAAAAGATTTTTGAAGTGGGTGTTAAGAAAAATGATGGTTTTAACAAAAAGAAAAGTTTTGTATATCAAAACTGGGTGGAAAAAGTTAAAATTAATGAAAATGTTAAACCACTGATTGAAAAAATATTAATCCAACTGATAACCAAGCTGATGAGTCTTTAAATAAAATTGTTAATCAAGTTGATGAACAAGCTGTTAAGTCTTTAAATGAAGTTGTTAATTAAGTTGATAAACAAGTTGTTGTTTCATCGAGTTCATTTTCGTTTGATGATTCATTCTCTGATTTTGAGTATGACGATTTTAAAGATGTTTTAAATGAAAAAAATGAAACAACCCAAGACCAAGAAGGCTTAGGTTTCCTTGTTTCACTAAACGCTTGTTTCTGTAGGGGATTTCAAGATCCAATGACTCCCGTTGGATATAGGATAGCGGAGCCTCTCGACACACGACTGGAACTCTCCACCGGCTAAAGAATGTTCAATCTATAGAGGAGGGTATGTGGGATTTGTAGGAAATCAAGGAGGAAAAATTGTTGGAGAAGGGAAGTTATCGAAAGGGAAAGTAATGTTCGAAAATTCGAATTACATCACGGAGCTTGAGAATAACTTAATGAGCATATATCAAATTTGTGACAAAGGCTTTTCAACACAATTTACAAATCAAGATTGTTTGATTCTTAAGCCTGGGTATAAGGTTCCAGAAGAGTGGATCTTGATGAAAGCACCATGGGAAAATGATCATTATGTGCTTAACATGAACGTTGCTTCATCGACTGAAGGCACTGTTCAGTGTTTTGTCACCAAAGCATCTGAAAAAGAATCTGTGTTATGGCATAGTTGTATGGGTCACATCAATGTTTGGAAAATGAACTACCTTGTTCATAATCAATTGGTTGAAAGAGTAAATGTTAAGGGTTTTCATTTGAGTTCTGAGTGTTTGAGTCACAACCAACAAAATCTATCAATTCAATCAACTTACCGTTTGAGAGGGTACATATGGACTTATTTGGGCCTGTGAATGATAAAAGTATCACCCGGGAACTTCATTGTTTGGTGGTCACTGATTATTACTTACGTTTTTCATGGGTAATGTTTCTTGAATCAAAGGATGAGACTTTTGACAAGTTGATGATTTTGTTCAAAAATCTTGAGATGTTATATAACTTTCTAATCCGAAGGATTTGAAGTGACAATGGTACTGAGTTCAAAAACAATTGTATGCTTCAATACTGTAATGAGTTGGGTATTCTTCATGAGTTTAGCACTCTTTATACACCACAAGAAAATGGTGTTGCTGAACGAAAGAACCGTACTCTGATTGAAACAACTAGGGCGATGTTGGCGGATTCGAAATTACCTGTGAGTTTTTGGTCTAAAGGTTTTGCCTTAGCTTGTTACACTCTTAGCCGTGTCTTGACAGTAAAGAAGAATGGCAAAACATGTTTTGAGCTACTTAATAGACGTAAGCTTAATTTGAAGTGGCTTGAGCCATTCGGATATTAAAGCACTTTTCTGGATCCTGATGGTAAATTCGGTGCAAAGTCTGTAGAAGGTTTCTTCGTGGGTTATGCTAGTCCTTTAAGAAGAGTATTTTTACCTACCATCAACCGTATGGTGCATATACAACATGTGGACTGTCAAAGATATGCTACTCATATTCAAAGAAAAGGTTATTCATGGATGTTTGATTATGACAGGTTGTGGAGTTGTTTCTCATTTCCTGAAGAAGAAATCACAGATGAAATGGCCACACAGTTATTTCAACAATATTCTAGTGAAGTTCTTCATGAAGACAATGTTACACATGAAGTTCCAATTTTTAAGTAACATCCGATTCTTGATGTTGATGACCATGTTGATGATACTCCGGCTACATTTTCTTTTGACGATGATAGTGAAGATCACACAGATGTGATAGTGTTGCTGATTCAACCAACACCTAATTCTATTAATTCTCATCCAGGTGCTACTGATTCTGTCCGTTCTGATGAAAATGTCATGAATCTTCCTAATGATGTGATAGTTCATGATGAAGTTATGCCTCTAACTTTATCATATCACTCGGAAGAATATATAATTGGAGATCTTAATTCGGGTGTTCGTACTGAAAGTCAGATTGACCAAAGTCGTAGTTGTTACTATTCTCAAGTTGCTTCTCTTCAGGATTGGTTCCCCTATGTTTCATTTCACAAATTGAACCGAAGACATATAAACAAGCTTTGACTGAAGAGAGTTAGGTCAATGTTATGCAAGAAGAATTTTTGCATTTTGAAAAGCTTGGAGTATGGAAACTTTTTGATCTACCAGATATCACACGATGCATTAATACCAAGTGGGATTTCAAGTGCAAAAGGGACGAAAATAGTATAATTGTTAGAAACAAGATGCGATTAGTGGTTCTTAGTTATAGTCAAAGGGAAGAAATTGATTTTAACGAAGTCTATGCTCCCATTGCTAGACTTGAAGCAATTAGAACTTCCTTAGCCTTTGCATCTTGGATGGGATTCAAGATCTACCTGTTGGATGTTAAGTCTGCTTTCCTGAACGGTAAACTGAGTGAAGAAGTCTTTGTAGGACAACCACCAGGGTTTGTTGATCCGACTCTCAAAGAGTGATTTTCTTTACTAATATTTTCTTTAGTGAAGTCTTTGAGTGAAGAAGTCTTTGTAGGTCACCAGGTCAAATTTTCTTTGTAAATATTTTCTTTAAATGGTTTTTGATTATAGGGGCAGAAATTGGGTTTGGAAAAATAAAAAAAAATATTGTGATTTCAATATGTATAGAGAAAAACCAAAAACATTCAAATATAACCTTTCGCTGAAAATTATGCCAGTTACTCACATTTAAAGGACATATTTGTATATGTTTGGTCCTGATATTTACTTATAGATATTCAGGAGAGCCATTTACCTGAAAATGGAAAGTAACTAGGGAGTTAAGTAAAATCCCAAAATGAGTTTTGAAGCAATCCACCTAACGCAATTATCCCACCTGTGCATAACATATCACTAAGAGCTGTACTCGATAAGGATCATCTTAACTACGACAATTTTATGGATTGGTATTGAAACTTGAGAATCGTTCTCAAGCAAGAAAAGAAATCCTATATATTGGACGATCCTATTCCCGATAAACCAAGCATTGATGATTTAGATGCCTATAACTATTTGTTAAAATACACCGAGGATTCAGTGCAAGTTTCTTGTCTCGTGTTGGGAACTATGATTCCCAAAACTCAAAAGGACTTTGAAAATCATGGGGCATATGACATGATCACCCAACTAAAGGAAATGTTCCTTATGTAACATTCGGAAAAAATTTTCACTAATGTAATCATGTTTATCATTATAATATCTCTTTATTAATAAATCATTCGTTATTAAGATTTTATATCTTGCAAAGTCAACAAAATGTCTAAATTTCAACACGTAACGAGTATAACGTGCAAAAACCTCGGGCAGCGAGCCAGAAAGTAAATAAATCATTAGAATGATTAAATACTCCCAAAAATTCAAAATACATGTTAAAACAATTGAAACAATATATAAACATAATTTAGGAAGGCTGGAATCGCGAAAATTGGTAAACAAGTAAGTAAAAGCCAGTACAGGACCCGGAAAGGACCCAACACAAACTATTTAAAAAAAATAGTTTTTATCGTCCATACTTTCATGAATTTGATTTCGTTCAAATTCTGACAAAAATTATCAAAAACGAGATCCATTTGGATATCCAAAACACACAATACGTTAAACGATTAACCAAAATTAACTAGTTCATGACCAACCTTTCACCTTAACCCCTCCCCCCCCCCCCCCCCCCCCCGCCCCGCCCCTACACATCACCACCATCACCTCCCACCTCCTCCAATGGACACACTCCAACTCCCATGCCAATCATTGAAGATTCTAGAACCTTGATGTGTTGTTGCACACTCAACCCCTCCACCAATCACCATATACTCTTACTCACCACTCTACACACCTCCCTCTCCCTTTCCTTTAATCACTCGGCCAAACATCCTCTTATACACACAACTCAAATTCAAAAATTAACATAAACACATTTCAATCAATAATAAAAGATCCATGGAAGATTAATCAAGAAACAAGAAAGATCAAGCAAGATAGGGAGAATATTAGGAAGGAAGAACACCACATTCACGCCCACATCACTTTCATTCTCACCTTCAATTCCTCAAGAACACAAGTAAGTATCATCATAAGGTTGATTTCTAGGATTAAACACAATAGATTAGATGTTCTTGAGTTGAGAGTAAGGTTGAAAGTTTGAAATCATGGATGATGTATGTATGTATGTATGTATGTATGTATGTATGTATGTATGTATGTATGTATGTATGTATGTATGTATGTATGTATGTATGTACGTATGTATGTATGTACGTATGCATGTATGTGTGTATGTATGAATGTCTGTATGTGTGTGTGTATGTATGTATGTATGTATGTATGTATGTGTAAGAGGATGGATACATTCATCTTGAATGATCATACATTAATTGATACGATTGATTATGAGCATTGTTAAATTTCTTGATTATTTGGTATAAACTTGGATGAACTTTATGTTAGGGTTTGATGATAGAATGGGATTGGGTAAATTGTTGATCATTAGTTTGATGTTATGGACTTGAATCATTGAATAGTTGTTGTTAGAGATGAACATAATAAGAACTTGTTCATAATTGAAAATTTGGGGGATTTTTTATTTTTGGATTAATTAGAGATTTTCGATAAATTAATGGATCAAGAAAGTGTTATGAGATAATATAACTGGAAATGAAATAGGGTATATGCTAGTAAACTCATTAAACTTCTAATTAATTCTTGAAGATTGTTAAAGTTGCTAATTAAGGAAACTTTATTCGTTGAAAAGTTAAATTTTGGATTTTAAAATGAATACTTGGCATGAATGTATTTAATGTGTGATAAATTGTATCTTTGAATTAAGATGGGGTGAATGGTTAAAGTATAGATTAGTTTGGCGTATTTATTGAATTAGCAAATACTTACTAGAAGTGAAAACTTTGTTACTTGATGAATTGAAAATTTAAAACCTGAATAGAAACATAGGATGCATGAAACTCTATCAAACTAGTTAAATAAGATAAACTTGAGTTCATAATTAATCAATTTGGTAGATTGAATTAAGTAGAATTATCAAAAGTTAAAAGTTACTATATGATGTGTTGTAAAACACACTTATTTTCCGCATCTTTTTATCATATTTTAATTGTTTATTTATATAATAAATAATGTTTTTAACTCGTTTTAACTTGATCTTACAAAGTTTGTTATTTTGTGTAGGTTAGGTGTTTTAAAAGAGAAAAAGTTCGGGATTTGGAAGACATAAGAGGCTTGTATAATCAAGTTTTGAAGAGTAAACTCAAGGTCCGACCCAAGCCCACAAAAACCAACCCTTGCATACTCAATATATTATTATAACTTAAAGAAAAAAAAAACCCTAACAATAAAAAATATCCCGATCAGAATAGGGCAGCAAGAAAGAAAAAACTCAAGTTTGTTGTTTGGTGGTCGGCTAGTGGGAAGTGTCTCATTTGTATGTTGGTACTAAGGAGACAAGCATTAATTGTTTGTGTGGCTGTGAATACATCTCACGTGAGCAGATCACAAGGAGAAACAAGAAGAAAAAACAATATAAATAACAACCTAGAGTGGTGATCGACAGCAAGAAAGGAACAAGAAAGAAATAGTGTTTTGTGGACGGCTAGCATATAATAAACTTTGTCTCTTTTAAGGTGACAAAGTTTATTTGGTTTTATGGTGGGAATTTTTTCCCGCAAGGGCAGCAATAACAACCAAATATAAACCAAAACACCCCCCTTACAACCTGCCGATCGGATCAAGCAGCCAAGACAAGAAGAGAAAAATAATTTTTTGAAGCTTGTGGCTGCCAAGGGAAGAAGGATTAAGCTAAGGGTGACTTGGGACAGCAGCTAGGGTGGTTTCTCATCATTAATCTCAGCCATAATTGATAGTAAACATCCATAAACTTTATGTTTTGGTTTATGTTCATAACTCTTATGATTTGATCTTTAAAGTTGGATTGTTTTGCAATTAAGTTAGAGATTGAGTTGTTATTGATTATCATTGATTGTTGAATGATTTTAATGATGTGATGATTAATATGGTGTTTACATTGAGTATATGCTGCTGTTCAAAAATCATGAGTAGCTAATCTTCTTTGCTCTACCTAGGTTTGATGATTATTGTTAGGTTTTAGCGAGTTTAATGGATTGTTTGATAAACATGACTTGATTTTCTATTAAGAGTTTGGTTTAATATTTAATTAGGTTGTGTTTAGTGGCTTTGATTTTTCTAATTATACTCATAAACGTCTCGCTTTGATTGGTTGAATTAGTTTTGATTGATTGTAGCTTGTTTGATTCTTTACTTTGTGTCTAGAGTTTGATTGCGGTAGGATCAACTGTAGGGTTTTGTTGAGTGTGTTAATTGGCTTCATTCAGCAAGTTAAACACCTTTTTAGAGACCGAGAGGTGATAGGAAGTAAAGTCTTCTCATAGCTTTTGCTTGTTAGGATGAGGATCGCGCGAGAGCGGGTTCGGTTCTTGTCGGGTTTGGGTTTGTGAGCGATTAGTTGGTCTAGTTTGAGTTAAACCAAATTGTTCCTCTATCCTTGGTTGCGTAGTATTTATTTCCATTTGGTTCGTGTGTCGGTGAGACCGAGAGGAGAGTCTACATTAGAACACCTTAGCATTCATTTCCCGGTTTGTTCATAAAATCAATTAAGTATAAGTTAGGGTTTGTTAGTGAGACCGAGAGGTGGTCTAGCTTTCTTGAGTGAACCTTAGTTGTGTCATCCTTAGATACCGGTGTCATGAGATCATTCAATCCATTAGCTTGTTAGACCTTTAATATGATTCTTACCTAGGTAGACGTTTTCTCCATTGTCAGTTAAGCCTCTAAGTTTCATTAAGTGTGTCGTCAAGTTAAATTAAGTTAATCATTTTAGTCAAAGTAAGTTAGGTCGAGTAGTTTAATTATTTAAAAATCATTTTAAAAAATATTTTTCATAGGAAGGTCTTGTCTAGGGTTTAGTGATCATAGACGTTTTCACGTGTCCTTGTGTTCGATACTCGGACTTCCTTAGTTCTGTACTACTTACGATCGGTACACTTGCCGGTTGTGTGTGGTTTTATTAGGAAAATCCGTTTTATAATTTTAAAGCTTCGTTATGAGTTCCATTGAAATAGCACTCATTAGATACATATAAACTTGGATGAACTTGATGTTAGGGTTTAATGATAGAATGGAATTGGGTAAATTGTTGATCATTAGTTTGAAGTTATGGAATTGAATCATTGAATAGTTGTTGTTAGAGATGAACATAATAAGAACTTGTTCATTATTGAAAATTTGGGGGATTTTTATTTTTGCATTAATTAGAGATTTTGGATAAATTAATGGATCAAGAAAGTGTTATGAGATAATATAACTGGGAATGAAATAGGGTATATGCTAGTAAATTCATAAAACTCCTAATTAATTCTTGAAGATTGTTAAATTTGCTAATTAAGAAAACTTTATTCATTGAAAAGTTAAATTTTAGATTTTAAAATGAATATTTGGCATGAATATATTTAATGTGTGATAAATTGTATCTTTGAATTAAGATGGGGTGCATGGTTAAAGTATAGATTAGTTTGGCATATTGATTGAATTAGCAAATACTTACTAGAAGTGAAAACTTTGTTACTTGATGAAATAAAAAATTTAAAACTTGAATAGATACATAGGATGCATGAAACTCTATCAAACTAGTTAAATGAGATAAACTTGAGTTCATACTTAATCAAATTGAAAGATTGAATTAAGTAGAATTATCAAAAGTTAAAAGTTACAATATGATGTGTTGTAAAACAGACCTATTTTCCGCACCTTTTTATCATCTTTTAATTGCTTATTTATATAATAAATAATATTTTTAACTCGTTTTAAGTTGATCTTACAAAGTTTGTTATTTTGTGTAGGTTAGGAGTTTTAAAAGAGAAATAGTTCGGGATTTGGATGACATAAGAGGCTTGTATAATCAAGTTTTGAAGAGTAAACTCAAGGCCCGACCCAAGCCCACAAGAACCAAGCCTTGCATACTCAATATATTATTATAACTTAAAGAATAAGAAAACCCTAAAGTAAAAAAGATCTCGATCAGAATAGGGCAGTAAGAAAGAAAAAACTCAAGTTTGTTGTTTGGTGGTCGGCTAGTGGGAAGTGTCTCATTTGTTTGTTGGTGTTAAGGAGACAAGCATTAATTGTTTGTATGGCTGTGAATACATCTCACGTGAGTATATCACAAGGAGACACAAGAAGAAAAAAATAATATAAGTAACTACCTAGAGTGGTTATCGGCAGCTATAAAGGAACAAGAAAGAAATAGAGTTTTGTGGACGGCTAGCATATTATAAACTTTGTCTCTTTTAAGGAGACAAAGTTAATTTGGTTTTGTGGTGGGAATTTTATCCCCTTGGGGCAGCAACAACAACCAAATATAAACCAAAACACCCCCTTACAACCTGCCGATCGGACCAAGCAGCCAAGACAAGAAGAGAAAATAATTATTTGAAGCTTGTGGCTGCCAATGGAAGAAGGATTAAGTTAAGGGTGACTTGGGACAGCAGCTAGGGTGGTTTCTCATCATTAATCTCAGCCATAATTGATAGTAAACATCCATAAACTTTATGTCTTTGTTTATTTTCATAACTCTTATGATTTGATCTTTAATGTTGGATTGTTTTGCAAATAAGTTAGAGATTGAGTTGTTATAGATTATCATTGATTGTTGAATGATTTTAATGATGTTTGTGATGATTAATATGTTGTTTACATTGAGTATATGTTGCTGTTCAAAAATCATGAGTAGCTAATCTTCTATGTTCTACCTAAGTTTGATGATTATTGGTAGGTTTTAGCGAGTTTAATGGATTGTTTGATCAATATGACTTGATTTTCTATTAAGAGTTTGGTTTAATATTTAATTAGGTTGTGTTTAGTGGCTGTGATTTTTCTAATTACACTCATAAACCTCTCGCTTCGATTGGTTGAATTAGTTTTGATTGATTGTAGCTTGTTTGATTCTTTACTTTGTGTCTAGAGTTTGATTGCGGTAGGATCAACTGTAGGGTTTTGTTGAGTTTGTTAATTGGCTTAATTCAGCGAGTTAAACACCTTCTTAGAGACCGAGAGGTGATAGGAAGTAAAGTCGTCCCATAGCTTTTATTTGTTAGGATTAGGATCGCGCGAGAGCGGGTTCGGTTCTTGTCGGGTTTGTGTTTGTGAGCGATTAGTTGGTCTAGTTTGTGTTAAACCAAATTGTTCCTCTATCCTTTGTTGCGTAGTATTATTTTCCTTTTGGTTCGTTTGTCGGTGATACCGAGAGGAGAGTCTACATTAGAACACCTTAGCATTCATTTCTCGGTTTGTTCTTAAAGTCAATTAAGTGTAAGTTAGGGTTTTTTAGTGAGACCGAGAGGTGATCTAGCTTTCTTGAGCGAACCTTAGTTGTGTCATTCTTAGATACCGATGTCATGAGATCATTCAATCCATTAGCTTATTAGACCTTCAATATGATTGATATGGTTTAAATTATATATAAATATTATAAATATTCCCTATACTTTTGAGTTGGTTTTTGTGGAATAATATTTCTTATTGGTTCATAATCAAAGTTTTAAAAGGTTCATGAGAAAACGAGCTAAACGAGTTAAATTAACTTAAATATGACATTGAATGGGATTGAAAGATGTATTAAAATTAAAGTTTGTATACTCATGTATAATCTTACGTGAGTTAACATATTATAATTCACCTAGTCTTTATTTATTAATTCTTTCAAAACATACAACATCTCAATTTGATTTATATTGGCAGTACAGATGCATTCCCCTGAAAGATAACAAGTTGAGTTTGTGCCTTTTATTATTTTTGAGCTTCATATTATTTGGTGGGCTCCTTAATCGATGGACCAAAACACAAAATTAGGGAGATGCCATATTACAATGGGTTAGAAGGCCCATTAGAAAAGTCAACTTGCAAATCAAGTTGACATGTAACCATTTTTACCAGAATTAATAAAAAGGGTTTTGTTGGGCCTAATTTTGTGGTTTGTACTTAATATTGTAAGGTTTGGGCTTGGGTTTTGGATATACGTGTAAACCGAGAACTCTTATGTGTTCTCGGTGGGCTCTTGGTTGATTGGGCCGGCCATGTTGGTTGTTATACCTATATATAGAGAGGTGATGTATAGGGTTAAAGGTTGTTCATTCCTAGTATTATTATCAAGTTTTGTAAGTGCTTAAGCACCCGACATATTCAATAATATACGTGTGTTTTGAAGCAATTGTGTGTTACTTTACTTGTTATTATCCGTGTTCTTGAATCATCGAGTGTTGGTATTCTGCACCAATTCTCGTTTGGTTGATATCATATTGTAGTGATCCAGATTCGGGACTTTCAATTGGTATCAGAGCCTTTGACGAACTCAGACTCGTTATTGTGATATCAACGGATTCAAGATAATAAGGTTGGGTGGTTCCGGTGAGTGTGTGATCGGAGAAGAAAGAAACTATTTTTGAACAGATTCACCTTGGTTTGGAAACAAATCAAAATCCCACTTTCTCGGAAGTTTGTTACAAGTCAGGTGAAGAAATTTCTGGTTTTCGGCCATTGTTAGTTCTCGGCAACATTATTGGTGATTGTTCTCGTCTCATTATTGTTCTCGATGTTTGGTTGTTTTTGGGGACTGAGTGTTCTCGGCCAAGAGTGGTTCTCAGTCAATAGATTTGGTCAACAAGCTTAGTTTTCGGTCAACAAATTGTCAACATATTGAGTTCTCGGGCAAGGGTAGTTTTCGGTCAAAATATTGGTCAACAAGAGTGAGTTTTCGGTCAACACTAGGTCAACCTCAGCGTTCTCGGTCAACGCTTGGTCAACCTCAGCGTTCTCGGTCAGCTGTTCAGTGTGTTGTTTTTGGGCCTGTTACTCTCGGACTTGGACCATCTTACTGGACTTATATTTAACTTGACCTAAGTAAATTTTTCAATCAGTAATAAATTTGAAATGGCACAATTAACTAATGGCAGCAATTCAAACAACTCATCACTTCACCAAGAACTTGATTCCATCATGGGCACTACTATTCGCATACCCCGTTTGTTATCCCACAAGGGTTTCAGTGAGTGGAAATTCCGTTTCGAACACTATGCCAAAATGAAATATGCGAAAATTTGGAGAAGCATTGTGAGAGGACCTCAAAGGATCACTTAGCCGGTGGCTGACTATGATGATGACGATTTTGCTAAGGTTGAAGAAGATGAAAAAGCTCTTTCTACTTTAACCATGGCAGTTTCACCCGAGATTGCCCTTCAGTTTACAGAGCTCCAAACAGCTAAGGAATTGTTGGCCGCGTTGATAGAGGTTTATGAAGGAAATGAGGATATGAAGAGAAGTCGCCAAGATCTGTTGCGACAAAAGTTTAATATGTTCAATCATATTTTGGGAGAGACACTGGAATTTCAACTTCAAAGGTTCATATCTCTCGTAACTGAAATGAGAACTGCAGGAATCTTTTTGCAAACCTCAGAAATCAACAACAAGTTGGTGAATTCTCTGCCGAAAAATTGGACATGAATGTTGCGGTTATCAAAAAGACCAAGGATCTGAACAGAATGAGCATGACTGCAATGATTGCCACCATTAAAGCTTTTGATATGGACGATAAGCAGCGGGCAATAAATCACGCTAGCTCTTACAGTGCTGCGGGATATATGTTGCTTCTAACAGTGCTTTCATGCCTCAAGATAGTTTTTCACTATTCAAGCCCACTTAACAAACACCACAGGGAAACTTTCAGATGTTTTCGTCCACTCTAGGTCAATCATCATCATCTAGCTCGCCCAGTCCAACACCTGCCTTTTTCACAAAATCTAGTCAGTCTACAAATGCTTCTAGTAAAACCGCTCCTAGTCCAAACTCCAGCCAGATCCCCACCATAACTAAAGAAACTCAAGAGAATATTGCGTTAATGGCGGGATTTATGAATTGTTATCATGCTTTTCTAGCCAGAGACTTGGTTCAACCGGTAGTCACTGCTGAACTAGATCTGATTGATACCGACGATGTTGAAGAAATGGACATTTCGTGGCAAATTGCCATGGCAGTTTTCCGTGCCAAGAAATTTACTAAGAGGACAGGTAGAAACAATGGGAACATGCCTAATAATCAGAAGATGGGTTTTAACAAAGATACTCTCAGCTGTTACAACTGTTACGAGCCGGGTCATTTTGCTCGTGAATGCACCAATCCAGCTAAGGATGGTAATACGGAGAGGGCATTAGTTCCAGTTGGGAATGCTCGGGGTGATGTTGGAAGCGGTTCGGGAAATGGTGAAAGAGGTATGGTTGCTCAAAAATTTTCTTGGGAATGTTAGATGGCTGCGCTAAACATTGGAAATTAGACTGCAAATTTCGCAACTGTTGAAGACCTTGAAGAAGAATACACAGCTGAGGAGAAGGTCAAAGAGCTTCAGTTTGCATACATGGCGTTCACTTCTCCGGATTCATTTGAGGTACGTTTTAAACCATGTTCCTTAAACTGTAATGAGAAAATAGAAATGTATAAACTTCATAATGACAGTCTAAGTAGAGATATGGAAAGAATAAAATCTGAAAATTTCAAACTTAAGAAAAATGAAAAGGGATTTTTTGACAAAATCGAATCTCTTAACAAATACATTAAGAAAAATGAGTTGTCACCATCGTGATGCTATACAAGAAATCGCTGATCTGACTGCTAAACTGGAAGCTTCTAAGTTAGAAGTTTTAAATATAATTAGAAAATTTGAAAAGGCTGAATTTAATTTTTAAAAATTCGAAGGTTCCAGTAAAGTTGTCAACTCAATGACTGAAAATCAGCTGTGGTGGAAGGAAAATGAAGGTGAGGGGATAGCATTCAGCCAAGTTCCCCCACCATACAACCACAACTATGTTCCTACTCCTGTTACACAAGAACAGGAAGAAAGGGTTAACGACTTGAAGTATGGTAAACAGGATAAGGGTGAGGGGGCCGGTTCTACAAACACCGGTCCATCTACTTCGAGTATGAATGATTCTAACGTGTCTACTTCATGTGTAGAAAAAGTAATTGTGAAGGAGTGGACTGATGAGGATGATGACCCTAGTTTTGATTTTGATAATAATTTTATTTCTAATGTTTCTTTAGAACTTCCGGTTTTGAATTCTGTTATTTCGACTGTTTGTGTGGGCTCTGTTTTAAAGAGCAAGGATAATTGTGTGGTTGATTCGGTTGAAACTTTAAACTCTAATAGTATGCTTTTAAATAAAACCAAAATTTCAAAAATTTCAAAAACATCAGAAAAATATGTTGCACCTAAGTTTTTCAAGGAGGGATGCTCTAATGACAAACAAGGTGATAAGTTCAAACAGTGGAACATGAATTCTCGCAAATCTAAGCAAACTGGTCCACACAACCAGTCCAGACAAGGAGTTGCCCAAAATGAATTTTCCATAAAACGTCAAACGTGTTTTAACTGTGGCACTCCTGGTCATATTGCAAGAAACTGTCCACATCGTCCGTACATTCCCCACTATGGATTTTATCAAAGGAATATGCCCTATATGCCTCATAATGTGTTCAGACAAGAATTCAGGCATTGTCCCGCTAGTTCTTATGACGATGGTTGGAATCGAAATAAGTCTGGCCGTTTTAGTCCTTATCAGACCAAACCGAACAGATATAAAAGAGTAGCCAGAAAGGATGTTTCAAAGCCAAACTCAAATATAAAAACTAGGGCTAAGTCCAAACAAGGAAAACGAGCAGATTCGTCTTTCTCCACGTCCAAAACACCGGAGGTTACGACAACCATTCGTATATATAACTCCAAGTCTCACAGACATAGATGGATGCCTAAATCTCCGGCCAAAGAGTCAACAAAATCTATATTTGATGATTAAAAGGATATGTCATGGCAATACGTGACAACTGTAGACGAATCAGGGTCACCCAGTATAAGTATGGACTGGGTACTAAAAACTAACTAATTTCGCGTTTCATGCAGGGACAGCTATGGAGGAATATCATCAGACCTTATGTTGATAGTGGTTGTTCCAGGCAAATGACAGGAGACATCACCCAGCTAGACGACATTCAAACATTTAATGGTGGGTATGTGTCCTTTGCGGAGGAGAGAAAGGAAAGATCACTCAAAAGGGTACTGTAAGTAACGGTGTATTGAAGTTTGAAAATGTTAATTTTGTTCCAGAATTGAAGCATAGTCTTTTGAGCGTGTCACAAATTTGTGACAAAGATTTTTCAACTCATTTTACAAAAAAGGAGTGCTTAATTCTGAAACCTGGTATAATCATACCAGAAGAGTGGATTCTTGTTCGATCACAACGAAAAGATAATGCTTATGTGATCGACATGAACAAAAATGTTCCTGACGAAATAACCTGTTTGTTTTCAAAAGTGTCAGAACATAATGCGATGCTTTGGCATCGTCGGCTTGGTCATGCAAATACTAAAAAACTGAATCGTTTTGCTAAAAATAATCTAGTGCGTGGTTTACCTAAGTTAATTAATACCATTTCATCAGTTTTTCAGTTACTTCATATGGACCTCTTTGGGCCGGTTCATGTCTTAAGTTTGTCTCGTAGTTCTTATTGTCTCGTTCTCACTGATGACTACTCATGTTTTACATGGGTATTTTTCTTGTCAAATAAGAGTGAAACTGTATATCTGATCAAGAAGTTTGTGGTGTTAATGGAGAATCAACTGAACCTAAAGGTGAAAGGAATCACGTGTGATAATGGAACGGAATTCAAGAATGCAGTTCTGAATCATTTTTGCTCAAAAAAGGGAGTGCTACGTCAGTACAGTGCTCCAAGGACGCCTCAACAAAATGGTGTCATTGAATGAAGAAACAGAACTCTAATTGAAGCAGCAAGAACAATGTTATGTGACTCTAAACTGCCACTGTTCTTCTGGGCAGAAGCCATCAATACTGTATGTAATGTTCAGAACCGGGTGATAATAAACAAGTACAAGATGAAGACTCCGTATGATATCGTTTATGGTCAACAACCCACTGTCGCACGTTTCAGAGATTTCGGATGTCCGTGCACGTTACTAAATCTAGAAACAACTCCAAAGTTTGGGGCTGCAGCGGATGAGTGTTACTTCGTTGGATATGCGGGAAATACAACATATAGAGTTTACAACAAGTCAACTAAACATATTATAGAGTCTTATGAAGTTCGTTGGCTAGAAGAAAATGAGACGAACGCCCGTGTCGGTCCTGATTGGTTATTCGACTACAATGAATTCTTTAAGCCCTTCAATGTATTTCCAGTCATCAACACAGACTCTCAAGGTGGTTCCATAGTGGAAGTTACACGAGATAGTTCTCCGTCACTATCTTATATTTCTCCGTTACTGGATGATGAGGTTATTGAGCTGACTAATGCTTCGACCACTTCAGATAATCAACCTAAACAACTTTCAGAGACCGACAATTCACAAATCTCGTATGAGAATACTGCAAATGTTGAGGGGGAGAGTTCCGTTCGTCAGATATGCGGGAGCACACTGTTTCCCGATACCATTCCAGATGAATACGTTGCGGGCACCTCGTACTCTCATAGTACAGCAACGTCTGGATGGAAAAACCCCCTTATTGATTCCGGGGAGAACGTAACAAATCTTCAACCCAATAGTGATGTTTCTGATCATCCTATTCCATCAAGAACCCAAAAGAATCATCCGATTGAAAACATCATAGGTCCCATTGAAGCAGGTGTGTCCACCAGAAGTCAGAACAGACACATAAATAGCTGTATGTTCTGTTTAATATCTCAAATCGAGCCAAAGAATGTTGAAATGGCACTTCAAAAACCGAGTTCGGTTGATGCTATGCATGAAGAACTAAATTAGTTTGATAAGTTGAAGGTATGGATATTGGTTAAACTGCCGGAAGAAAAGAAATCTCTTGATACAATATGGGTATTCAGGAACAAAAAAGATGACACCGAGGTTATTGTTCGTAACAAGGCACGACTGGTAGTTCGCGGGTCTCGCCAGGTAGAAGGGTTAGATTACACAGAGGTCTATGCTCCAGTAGCTAGACTTGAGGCAATTAGAATTTTTCTGGCCTATGCATCGTATATGGGTTTCACAGTTTATCAGATGGATGTTAATACAACGTTTTTGTATGGTGAGGTCAAAGAAGAAATTTTTGTCGATTAGCCACCGGGTTTCATTAACTTTAAGAAGCCAAATCATGTTTACAAGTTAGACAAGGCTCTGTACGGGTTACATCAGGCAACACGGGCGTGGTATGCTACACTGACCGCGCACCTACTTGACCACGGCTACAAGCAGGGAACGATTGATCAAACTTTGTTCCAGAAAACTGTCGAAAAGGATTTGATTCTGGTCCAGATTTATGTTGATGACATCATCTTCTGTTTCACCAGTGCTGACTTGTGCAAAGAATTTGAAGGCGTTATGAAGAAAAGATTTGAGATGAGCTCGTTGGGTGAAATGACAACATTTTTGGGGTTACAGGTTCGGCAAAGTCCAATGGGAAATCTGTTACATCAAGGAAAATTTGTTGAAGATATGCTGGCTAAGTTTGAGCTTCAAGATTCCAAGAGTGCTAATACTCCAATGGCAGAAAGACCACTATTGTCATCTGATCCTAAAGGGAGTTCTGTAGATCAACCATACTATCGATCGATGATCGGGTCTCTGATGTATCTCACAGCCAGCCGTCCCGACATAATGTTCACAATCTGCCAATGTGCTCGCTTCCAGGCTAATCCTAAACTGTCTCATTTAATTGTTGTTAAACGTATTTTTAGATATCTGAAGGGACAACCGAAGTTAGGTCTTTGGTATCCCAAACAATCAGAATTTGATCTTTATGCTTTTGCTGATAGCAATTATGGTTGAGATAACATTGACAGAAAATCCACGTCAGTTGGCTGCCAGTTTCTCGAAGATCGGCTCATCTCATGGCAATGTAAGAAACAACAAACGATGTCCACCTCGACAGCCGAAGCAGAGTGTGTTGCTGCATCCGCTTGCTGCTCTCAGGTAATCTGGATGCAAAATCAGTTGTTGGATTACGGTTTAGAATTTCTTGACACTCCTATATTTTGTGATAATGATGCAACCATCGCCATTGTGAAAAACCCAGTCCAACATTCTAATACCAAGCACATCGATATTAAAATTCATTTTATTCGTGACTGTTTCGATCGAAAATTGATTCATCTTGAACAGGTCCACACAGATAATAACGTGGCGGACTTATTTACAAAACCGGTCGGAACAGCAAAATTTAATGTGCTTGTGAGTTTTCTTAAAATGCTACGTTTCGAGGATTGAGTCTTTTTGGGGATAAATTTGTACATTTTTTGTTTAGTTTTTGCACAAATTTAGGGGGAGAAAAATCAAAAGACAAAAATAGTGTGTGTGCGTTGAAAAATCAAAAAAAGACAAAAATAGTGTTTGTGCGTTGAAAAATCAAAATGTCAAAAAACAGTGTGTGTGCGTTGTCTTTATTAAAAAAAAAATATATATATACTTTTTTGAGTTTTTCAAGATTCATTTTCGCTTAAAATTATGTCGGTTGCTCAAGTTTGAAGGACATATACTTGTATATGGTTGGTCCGGTGTTCTACTTGTAGTTTCATAGGATAGCCATTTACCTAGCGACTGAAAGCACCCGGGCGATTATGATATATTTTTGTGTTTCGTGCTCTTTCACGTAAAATTATGTCGGTAACTCTGAGTTGGAAGGACATGTGTTTCATGCATGTTTGGTCCGGTTAACCACTTGTGGTAACAATGGATAGCCATTAACCTGAATAATGATGATGAGGGCGTGATAGAAGAGATTGAATTGGAGCGACCTGATTACCCGGATCTGAGTGAAGATGTCGTTGTGGAGCCACTTGACCAGATGGAAGATGAAGAAGAGAAGAAGCATGTACCATCTTGGGAGGATGAGTTTGGTGAAGAATTGGTGGGTTTACCAGGTTTTGATGAACATGCAGAATTTGACCCTCTTGGCGGTCTTATATATTTAGAAACACTAATCATGGGGAAGCCAATAATGGAGATCAAAACGTCACTAGAAGAAGAAAAGGAAGAGGAAGTGGCAAAGGAGGAGGATCAGAATATGGTGGTGGTTGAGTCGCCAAATCATTGGAAGGTTAGAATGTCTGTGGAGAAACTAGATAGTGGATCGCCACCGAAATCGACAAAGCCACAGAAGAGGGTAAGAAAATGCTTTGATCATCACATTTTGAGGGTTCTGAAATGGTACATTAAGAGTTGTAGGAGAACAATGAAATGCAAGAATAACCATTTTCCTCATTATATGACACATATTAGGTTTGGTCCAGGTAAGTTTAAGTATTGGTGGTCCGACTCGGTTGAATGTTTTAATATGCTTTTTAGTTTCACTATGTGCTATTTGTTTAAATATGTTGGAAGGGTGGAACTAACGGGTTAGACCGGGGTTGGATTAAAGAAAAGCCTCCTGATTGAAATTTCGGGAGCTGGTCTGGCTGAAGACTCTTCTGTAAACCTAGCGCTTCCCGGGAGGAAACCCGGTAGAATGTTTTTGTTTTACTTTTATTTTTGTTTTGGGTTTTTCTTGCTTTCTTGTGCTGGCTGTTTCTTGGTTTGCTTTCAGGTTGCTTCGGAAATGCTATTGGATGATTGATGATACATGGTTTGATTCAAGTGTAGGGAGACTATTAGCTTATAGATTGCCGCTTTCTTTCGTAAGTGACAGCTTGGTTGTGAGCACTGGAGTATGAGGCTTTCGTTCGAATTAGAGGGCACGGGAACACGACTCGCAAGGCAATATCGTCATATTTACCAGGGGAGTCTCTTCCACTTTACTTATATTTGAATGTTCTTTAATTTTTGTCTTTTTCCTGTCTCATTGAGGACAATGCGACATTTAAGTGTGGGGATGGGAAACTGACGTTTTTATATTGAAAAAAAAAACAAAAATTTCAAAAATTTAAAAATAGTAATAATAATAATAATAAATTTAAAAAATAATAATAAATCCCGAATACTTACCGAAGTTTTTTTTGCAAATAATGGAAAATGATAGAAAAATTTGAGATTGGTATTTAAAACTATTAATATATATGAGATTAAATAAAAGCTAACGCACTAAGCTTGGGATGTGTCGGTAGGCCCAACTAGCTTTGATATTCCTCTTTAGCAGATTTCTGATATATAATAATTTGAAAAATAGTGAAACCGAATTTCGATACTTAGGGAGGATTACCATAATCTAAAAACTTTGAGATGGTAAGACTTAGATGCACTCAAATAATCACACCACCACATGTCCATCTTTTTACGAGCTTATAAATAGTTATATACTTTAGGGTGATATAAAAAAAATAAAAAAAAAAAAAGAAAAAAGAAAGAAAAAAGAAAAGAAAAGTATGTTATCAAAATGTATCATGAAAAATTGGTCCGAAAAGCAAATGACCATGAGAAAGTTATGTAATGAAAAATGCCAAAGAAGCATTCTCAAAATTAGAAAAAGAGGCCAAAGTGCACATACTAAACGGGACTTATAGTTTACATGTTACCAAGGGAATAGTGACTCTGAGGATACACTATTTGAGCTCGAAGGTTTTTAGTCAATAAATATTTTTTTAGGGAATACATAGGATAAAGTCCAATAATATTTAGGAAATGCTCGTACGACCTCCACATGACCATTCATCCATCAAATTTCACCGAGTGCACCTACTTAGTACCATCAACGAGTTCTTGGCTACTGGTGATTTGTAAAACCAGTCTGCTTTGACTCTAGTTTTTCTAGCTCTCTTTGTCTGAGATGGGGTAGGTGTAGCCGTGGTTTTTAAACTTAAAACGCTTAATGCGTTGGGAACTTGATAGGCTGGTGGCTGGGTTAAAGTGGACAACAATATCGGCAATCGCAGTTTTTGTGTTTATCTATGCTTAATAGATAACCTATATGTTTTAAAGATCAGTTTCGAATGATGATTCCATTGCAAAATACTTTTTCAGGGACGAAAAAGGTTTAAGTGTGGGGATAATTGATATGGTTTAAATTATATATAAATATTATAAATATTCACTATACTTTTGAGTTGGTTTTTGTGGAATAATATTTCTTATTGGTTCATAATCATAGTTTTAAAAGGTTCATGAGCCAACGAGCTAAACGAGTTAAATTAACTTAAATATGAGATTGAATGAGATTGAAAGATATATTAAGATTACAGTTTGTATACTCACGTATAATCTTACGTGAGTTAACTTATAATTCACCTAGTCTTTTTTTATTAATTCATTCAAAACATACAACGTCTCAATTTGATTTTATTTTGGCAGTACAGATGCATTCCCCTGAAAGATAACAAGTTGAGTTTGTGCCTTTTATTATTTATGAGCTTCATATTATTTGGTGGGATCCTTAATCGATGGAACAAAACACAAAATTAGGGAGATGCCATATTACGATGGGTTTGAAGGCCCATTAGAAAAGTCATCTTACAAATCAAGTTGACATGTTTCAATTTATACCAGAAGAATTAATAAAAAGGGTTAAAAAGGGGATTGGAGGAGGCAGCAGGGAGAAGGGAGGCAGATTGGCAGGCGCCAGTCAAGGGGGGTCCACCCCTGTTTCATCTGGTGCTGGATTTGAGCTCGGAACAGCAGCAAGGACAGAAAAAAATTAGAAGAGCACAGGTCCTATATATTATTATTCGATGAACTACAATATATATTATATATTTGTTTCATCGAATATTATGAGTTGCTAAACTTTTATACTGCCTGGGTTTGGATGGATACTTTTTAGACTCGTTTTATTTTTGGTCTTGGTTTAATATTGATTGGTTCATGCTTTGGTAAAGTTTTTATTTTATTTGGATTGTGATGCATATGCGTATTTGGTATTAATTTATTATCAGTTTTTTTTCCATATGCGTCTTTGTGAACGTCTTTCATGTATGGATGCATATTAGGTTACTTATTGTGTGTTTGTAACTAGTTTTTGGTATATAGTTAACGCATTCCATAGGAACGGTAATTAAGAGTTTAGAGATACATTATATTCTTCCACTTGAGAGACCGGGAGGTAATTAAGTGTCGTTTGTTTTGGTCTTTTGCGGGTTTGGGTAGTGATTGCACGGGAGTGAGTTGCCCTAGATTCCATTAGATTCTCACAGATCCGAATTATAACCGAATTTAATAAGAATTCCCCTTTAAGCCTTAGGGTGTTTTGTGTTTAGAGAGACCGGGAGGTAATTTAATCTTTGGGTACCTTAGAATATTTAGGTAAGGTGAGACCGGGAGGTGATCTGAACCATTAAACCGTTGAGCTTATATGATATTTAGGGTTCTTAGGTATTGTTTGTGAGACCGGGAGGATATCTAGCATACTTTAGTTATTCCTTAGTGTCATATTTTTATAATCTGGTTACCGATCATAAATCCAATTCCGAGAGATTACGAGTTGACTAGTAGGATTCCTAAACTAGGTAGTTGTTTCACTATTTGAGTTTTAGTTCTGTTTATTTTCGTGTCTAGTTTAGAGTAAGTATTATTTATTTTATATTATTTTATATTTAATAATTAAAAAAGACAAAACTCAATAAAATCAATTGATTTAAGTTATTAGTCAGAGTCTAGTTTAGGTGTCGCTAGTGTCTCGTGGTTTCGATATCCGGACTTCGTTAGGCTTTACTATAGTCGATAGGTACACTTGCATGTCTAGTGGTCTAGCATTAGGAGAGTTTATATTTATAAATTTAAAATTAGAGTGTCTAAGTTAGATTAAGTTTTTATAGACCGTTTCAGCACATCAATGATTCTTACCGAGGTAGATGTTTTCTCCATTGTCATTTAAGCCTCTAAGTTTCATTAAGCGTTTCATCAAGTTAAGTTAAGTTAATTAATTTAGTCAAAGTAAGTTAGGTAAAGTAGTTTAATTATGTAAAAATCATTTTAAAAAATAATTTTCTTAGGAAGGTAACTAGGGTTTAGTGATCATAGACATTTTCATGTGTCCTTGTGTTCGATACTCGGACTTCCTTAGTTCTGTATTACTAACGATCGGTACACTTGCCGGTTGTGTGTGGTTTTATTAAGAAAATACGTTTTATAAATTTAAAGCTTTGTTGTGAGTTCCATAGAAATAGCACTCATTAGACACATATAAACTTGGATGAACTTGATGTTAGGGTTTAATGATAGAATGGAATTGGGTATATTGTTGATCATTAGTTTGAAGTTATGGAATTGAATCATTGAATAGTTGTTGTTAGAGATGAACATAATAAGAACTTTGTAACATCCCGAAATTTCCAAAGTAATATTAATTATATTACTTAATAATAGATGGAAAGTTTAATCGGGTTATCAGGAAATAAATAATAGAATAGGAGTTGGTATGGGTCGAGATAGTGTTGGGTAATGGATGTGGGTTATGGACTTGGATTAATAGAGATGGGTTAAATGAGAATGGGCCTTAGGTCCATGGGATTTCAGGGATATAAATACCCTAGCACCCCAAAATATCTTCATTTCTATCATTATCCAAACACACACATACACCACAACTTCGCCGGTGGCCGGAACCGGGCAGATCCGAGGAGAGGAACGGGCAGATCCGAGAGAGAGAGAGAGAGAGCGATTAGTTGTGTTAACAAGTTAAACGAGATCCAAACAAGCTCAAAAAGGTATGATTCTTGATCTTTGAAGTTTAAAGATCCAAGCTTTTTAGTGTATAAGCGACCGAAAATGGTCGGGAAGCGTAGTGTGTGATATTGAACCATAGAAAGGGTGTTAAAATCACTCAAAATGCTGGAAAGAAACCGAACAGCGGCTGTCTGGGCAACTTCGCCTGCATCTGGGCAACTTCGCCTTCAAAGCGATGAACTTCGCCTGCAAGCTAAGTTCGCTTGATGAACTTCGCCTGCAAGCTAAGTTCGCCTGATGGCAACTTCGCTGTAAAGTTAAGTTCGCCTAACTGGTAACTTCGCCTGAGGCCAAGTTCGCCTGATGACAACTTCGCTGTAAAGCTAAGTTCGCCTAAGGTTTAACTTCGCCTAAAGCCAAGTTCGCCTGAGGTTTAACTTCGCCTAAAGCCAAGTTCGCCTAAGGTTTAACTTCGCCTAAAGCCAAGTTCGATTAGAAAATAAATTAAAAGCGACAAGTTAAAGTAAGCTAATATACTAGGCCACCAGATTAGATCAGGCGAGTATTGATACGTGTAACTTGTACAGTCAGCCGAGCTCAGTTAAAGAAGGGATTTACAGCTACCAAAGGAAGAAGCAGAGTTCAGGTGAGTTTCTAGCCCCATTCCTTGTTATGTTTTCGGGGCTGTGTGCATACTCAATGTGATAGTTAATACACTTACCTTAAATGGTAAGTGTATGCCGTGTATGATATATGTGATAGATACGATTGATTGATTGACGGTACGTGAACGATCTTCGGATATTGCACGTACTGTCAGGATATAAATAAAGATATTAATATTGTATGTAATGTAAGGATGATGTATGAACATTATGAATGAAAGCTTGTCGGTACGTGAACGATCTTCGGATATTGCACGTATCGTCAAGGGAAGTGATTAGCTCCTTACATGGATATTAAATAATAACTTATAGATAGTGTTCCTTCTATGGAAAGTATAGTGTTCCTTCTATGGATAGTAAAGTGTTCCTTCTATGGAAAGTATACAGAGTGTTCCTCCTATGGAAATTATATATAGTATGGTAACGGTAATGGTTCTTTTAATAGATATTACGTGACGATCCTCCTATGGATATTTATACGTGGTTAAGGTGGTAATATGTGTCTTCGGATACGGGAAGAAATATATGGGAATAAATTGTATGTTGCCTGTTAACTAGAACTCACTCAGCGTAGCTGACTTTTAGTATGCACGCAGGTGAGCTGATTATAGAGTTAGCATGAGGATGGCACATGGCATGGATTGAACGGCTGGCATCTGAAGAAGAAGAAAAGATGTTTTAAATATAAGTTTTGTGTTATGGTATCAAAGAAAAGATTTAATGTTTTGTAACAAATGATTGATGTTTTACCTTCCGCGAAAAGTTTTAATTAACTCTGATATTTAGAACTGTGTTTATGAGTAAATCCAACACGAAAGTAGGGTTACCGGTAACGAGGCCTTACAAGTTGGTATCAGAGCATAAGTTCGAGAGATTTAAGCATCCTACATGCTTAGACTCGAACAGAGTATGGGATTTAAGTAAGAAAGGAAAGAAGATGCCAGTTCAAGAATGCCATGTGTCGCTCAAGCAAGATCAGTAAAGGTAAAGTGTATGATTAAATGATATATGTTAATGAGAAAGGAAAGATATGTGAACGATAAGGATAGAAGTGATTGATTGTTTGATTTGACTAACTGCTTAAGTAGAACCAGCACAAATAGACTCATAAAGGGAAGTGTATAGGACACGGAAAGCAACGTGATCAGCTAGTCACAGCTGGCCACTGTTATTACCTGTTAGCCTTGCTATCCTTGTACTAAATAGTTCCTTAAGTGATGATGTTTGTGTTGTCCCTTTAAGAATACTGATGGCTGAAGCTGGAGAATTTGTGGGAACTGGGGGTCGCACTGGACGTCGTGGCAGGCCTCGTCTTGTCCGGCAACCCTCGGTGGAAGAAGCTTCCCACACCGAAGATGAAGGAAGCGCCGCTGGAGGAGACCAGAACAACAACGAAGAAGTTCAACTTAGCCCTGCAGTTCAAGCAGCCATTGTTCAAGCTGTAGTTGCTGCTGTGAAGAACCTGAATCCCAAAGGATCTGCTGGAAGCCATGAACGAACTGCTGAAGGGGCGGGTGGTGATGGTAGGAAGGATGGGGAAGGAGAAAGAGGGGCCTCGATTGAGGATAAGTCTGTGAAAGTCGATGACAGGAGAAGAGGCCAAGGTGGGTGCAACTATAAGTCCTTCAAAGGATGCGACCCACCAAAGCTGACTGGTTTGGGAGACGCAATCGCTACTCTCCAATGGATAGCCACTATGGACAAGGTTATTCGCATTAGCGAATGCCGTCCCGACCAAGCTGTGGGTTATGCTACTCAGTCATTTGAGGAAGAAGCTATGTATTGGTGGGAAGGTGTGGAGCAGAGAAAGACTAGGGATGAGATCAAGGCGTTGAGATGGGACGATCTGAAGGAGTTGGTGATGAAAAAGTTCTGCGCAGATGCCGAGGTTGAAAGAGTGGAGATGAAGTTTCTGAACTTGACAGCGGGAGAGATGACACAACGGGAGTATACTACTGAATTCAACCGCATGTCTAGGTTGGTACCTGACATGGTGAACACCGAAGCTAAAAGGATCAAGTGTTACGTAAGGGGACTTCCACGGAATGTTCGCATTTTGGTTAAGTCTAGTAAGCCCGCAACATTTGACTCGGCCGTGGAATTGGCCGAGATGATTTATGAGGACCTTGCCAGCTGTGAAGAGGAGAAGATGGAATCGAAGAAAAGGAACCCAACCCCAGAACCAAAGGAAGCCAATGAGGTGGATCCACGCAAGAAGAAGGCAAGGCAGAAGGGGTTCACTGCTTGTGAAAAATGTGGGAAGAGACACTCCGGAGAGTGCAGAATGGGATTAGGTGTTTGCTACAGGTGTGGAAGAGCAGGACATTCCTCTTGGGAATGTAATGATTACCATAGGTGTCACAACTGTGGAGGACGTGGGCACCTAGCAAGGGATTGCAAGAAGCCAAAGGGAGGACATGAAGGAGAGAAGAGTGCTTGAGGTTTAACAGATTCCTCCGTATGCTTAGAGAAGCCATTCAAGAAGGCTAGATGCTAGCCATAAGTATTAAATCTATGTGTAACTTATTGATGACTCGATGCGTGTTGTTTTATGTTGAAGTTTAGACTGGTGTTTATTAATTATGGTACGAATTGTCTGAATGCATGTTAGTCATGATAAATTGTTGTGTTGTGATAGAGTGTCGACTTAGGCTTTAGCATTAATATGATATAAGACAAAGCCTCTTGAAGATCGAAACGAGACTTGGTACATTGAGGGCCTCATGGACAAGCTACCTTAAATAGCTAATACACATGACCACCATTCGATAACTGCAAAGTCGGAAGTAAGAAGGATAACTCAGAAAGCGAAGGCGATTCAATAAAGCGTGTAAATATAAGTTTTCCTTTTATAGGGAATAAGTTAGGTTTCGGGGACGAAACCTCTTTAAGGAGGGAAGACTTGTAACATCCCGAAATTTCCAAAGTAATATTAATTATATTACTTAATAATAGATGGAAAGTTTACTCGGGTTATCAGGAAATACATAATAGAATAGGAGTTGGTATGGGTCGGGATAGTGTTGGGTAATGGATGTGGGTTATGGACTTGGATTAATAGAGATGGGTTAAATGAGAATGGGCCTTAGGTCCATGGGATTTCAGGGATATAAATACCCTAGCACCCCAAAATATCTTCATTTCTATCATTATCCAAACACACACATACACCACAACTTCGCCGGTGGCCGGAACCGGGCAGATCCGAGGAGAGGAACGGGCAGATCCGAGAGAGAGAGAGAGAGAGAGAGAGAGAGAGAGAGAGAGAGAAAGAGAGCGATTAGTTGTGTTAACAAGTTACACGAGATCCAAACAAGCTCAAAAAGGTATGATTCTTGATCTTTGAAGTTTAAAGATCCAAGCTTTTTAGTGTATAAGCGACCGAAAATGGTCGGGAAGCGTAGTGGGTGATATTGAACCATAGAAAGGGTGTTAAAATCGCTCAAAATGCTGGAAAGAAACCGAACAACGGCTGTCTGGGCAACTTCGCCTGCATCTGGGCAACTTCGCCTTCAAAGCGATGAACTTCGCCTGCAAGCTAAGTTCGCCTGATGAACTTCGCCTGCAAGCTAAGTTCGCCTGATGGCAACTTCGCTGTAAAGTTAAGTTCGCCTAACTGGTAACTTCGCCTGAGGCCAAGTTCGCCTGATGACAACTTCGCTGTATGCTAAGTTCGCCTAACGTTTAACTTCGCCTAAAGCCAAGTTCGCCTGAGGTTTAACTTCGCCTAAAGCCAAGTTCGCCTAAGGTTTAACTTCGCCTAAAGCCAAGTTCGATTAGAAAATAAATTAAAAGCGACAAGTTAAAGTAAGCTAATACTAGGCCACCAGATTAGATCAGGCGAGTATTGATACGTGTAACTTGTACAGTCAGCCGAGCTCAGTTAAAGAAGGGATTTACAGCTACCAGAGGAAGAAGCAGAGTTCAGGTGAGTTTCTAGCCCCATTCCTTGTTATGTTTTCGGGGCTGTGTGCATACTTAATGTGATAGTTAATACACTTACCTTAAATGGTAAGTGTATGCCGTGTATGATATATGTGATAGATACGATTGATTGCTTAACGGTACGTGAACGATCTTCGGATATTGCATGTACTGTCAGGATATAAATAAAGATATTAATATTGTATGTAATGTAAAGATGATGTATGAACGTTATGAATGAAAGCTTGTCGGTACGTGAACGATCTTCGGATATTGCACGTATCGTCAAGGGAAGTGATTAGCTCCTTACATGGATATTAAATAATAACTTATAGATAGTGTTCCTTCTATGGAAAGTATAGTGTTCCTTCTATGGAAAGTATAGTGTTCCTTCTATGGATAGTAAAGTGTTCCTTCTATGGAAAGTATACAGAGTGTTCCTCCTATCGAAATTATATATAGTATGGTAACGGTAATGGTTCTTTTAATAGATATTACGTGACGATCCTCCTATGGATATTTATACGAGGTTAAGGTGGTAATATGTGTCTTCGGATACGGGAAGAAATATATGGGAATAAATTGTATGTTGCCTGATTAACTAGAACTCACTCAGCGTAGCTGACTTTTAGTATGCACGCAGGTGAGCTGATTATAGAGTTAGCATGAGGATGGCACATGGCATGGATTGAACGGCTGGCATCTGAAGAAGAAGAAAAGATGTTTTAAATATAAGTTTTGTGTTATGGTATCAAAGAAAAGATTTAATGTTTTGTAACAAATGATTAATGTTTTACCTTCCGCGAAAAGTTTTAATTAACTCTGATATTTAGAACTGTGTTTATGAGAAAATCCAACACGAAAGTAGGGTTACCGGTAACGGGGCCTTACAAACTTGTTCATTATTGAAAATTTGGGGGATTTTTGATTTTTGTATTAATTAGAGATTTTGGGTAAATTAATGGATCAAGAAAGTGTTATTAGATAATATAACTGGAAATGAAATAGGGTATATGCTAGTAAACTCACAAAACTCCTAATTAATTCTTGAAGATTGTTAAAGTTGCTAATTAAGAAAACTTTATTCATTGAAAAGTTAAATTTTAGATTTTAAAATGAATACTTGGCATGAATGTGTTTAATGTATGATAAATTGTATCTTTCAATTAAAATGGGGTGCATGGTTAAAGTATAGATTAGTTTGGCATATTGATTGAATTAGCAAATACTTAATAGAAGTGATTACTTGATGAATTGAAAATTTAAAACTTGAATAGAAACATAGGATGCATGAAACTCTATCAAACTAGTTAAATGAGATAAACTTGAGTTCATAGTTAATCAGTTTGAAAGATTGAATTAAGTAGAATTATCAAAAGTAAAAGTTACTATATGATGTGTTGTAAAACAGACCTATTTTCCGCACCTTTTTATCATATTTTAATTTCTTATTTATATAATAAATAATGTTTTTAACTCGTTTTAACTTGATCTTACAAAGTTTGTTATTTTGTGTAGGTTACGAGTTTTAAAAGAGATAAAGTTCGGGATTTGGAAGACATAAGAGGCTTGTATAATCAAGTTTTGAAGAGTAAAATCAAGGCCCGAACCAAGCCCACAAGAACCAAGCCTTGCATACTCAATATATTATTATAACTTAAAGAAAAAAAACCTAACAATAAAAAAAAATCTCGATCAGAATAAGGCAGCAAGTAAGAAAAAACTCAAGTTTGATGTTTGGTGGTCGGCTAGTGGGAAGTGTCTTATTTGTTTGTTGGTGTTAAGGAGACAAGCATTAATTGGTTGTGTGGCTGTGAATACATCTCACGTGTGCAGATCACAAGGAGAAACAAGAAGAAATAAATAGTATATGTAACTACCTAGAGTGGTGATCGGCAGCAGGAAATCAACAAGAAAGAAATAGAGTTTTGTGGACGGCTAGCATATAATAAACTTTCTCTCTTTTATGGAGACAAATTTTATTTGGTTTTGTGGTGGGAATTTTATCCCACAAGGGGCAGCAACAACTACCAAATATAAACCAAAACACCCCCTTACACCTGCCGATCAGACCAAGCAGCCAAGACAAGAAGAAAAAATAATTTTTTGAAGCTTGTGGCTGCCAAAGGAAGAAGGATTAAGCTAAGTGTGACTCGGGATATCAGCTAGGGTGGTTTCTCATCATTCTCAGCCATAATTGATAGTAAACATCCATAAACTTTATGTCTTTGTTTATGTTCATAACTCTTATGATTTGATCTTTAAAGTTGGATTGTTTTGCAATTAAGTTAGAGATTGAGTTGTTATAGATTATCATTGATTGTTGAATGATATTAATGATGTTTGTGATGATTAATATGGTGTTTACATTGAGTATATGCTGTTGTTCAAAAATCATGAGTAGCTAATCTTCTATGTTCATTGTTAGGTTTTAGCGAGTTTAATGGATTGTTTGATCAATATGACTTGATTTTCTATTAAGAGTTTGGTTTAATATTTAATTAGGTTGTGTTTAGTGGCTGTGATTTTTCTAATTACACTCATAAACCTCTGTCTTCGATAGGTTGAATTAGTTTTGATTGATTGTAGCTTGTTTGATTCTTTACTTTGTGTCTAGAGTTTGATTGCGGTAGGATCAACTGTAGGGTTTTGTTGAGTGTGTTAATTGGCTTAATTCAGCGAGTTAAACACCTTCTTAGAGACCGAGGGGTGATAGGAAGTAAAGTCGTCTCATAGATTTTACTTGTTAGGATTAGGATCACGCGAGAGCGGGTTCGGTTCTTGTCGGGTTTGTGTTTGTGAGCTATTAGTTGGTCTAGTTTGAGTTAAACCAAATTGTTCCTCTATCCTTGGTTGCGTAGTATTCGTTTCCATTTGGTTTGTGTGTCGGTGATACCGAGAGGAGAGTCTACAATAGAACACCTTAGCATTCATTTCCCGGTTTGTTCTTAAAATCAATTCAGTGTAAGTTAGGGTTTTTTAGTGAGACCAAGAGGTGATCTAGCTTTCTTGAGCGAACCTTAGTTGTGTCATTCTTAGATACCGGTGTTATGAGATCATTCAATCCATTAGCTTATTAGACCTTCAATATGATTCTATCCTAGGTAGACGTTTTCTCCATTGGCAGTTAAGCCTCTATGTTTCATTAAGCGTTTCGTCAAGTTAAGTTAAGTTAATCAATTAAGTCAAAGTAAGTTTGGTCAAGTAGTTTAATTATTTAAAAATCATTTTAAAAAATATTTCTCTTAGGAAGGTCTTGTCTAGGGTTTAGTGATCATAGACGTTTTTACGTGTCCTTGTGTTCGATACTCGGACTTCCTTAGTTCTGTACTACTTTCGATCGGTAAACTTGCCTGTTGTGTGTGGTTTTATTAGGAAAATCCGTTTTATAAATTTAAAGCATCATTGTGAGTTTCATAGAAATATCACTCATTAGACATGTATAAAGTTTTTGGCGCCGTTTCCGGGGACACGGTTGGAGGCGTATTGAGAATGACTCGGGTTAGGACTTACCTTGTTTCCTACTTGTTTTTGTTTTGCTTTGTTTAAATATTTAAGCTTATTTAGTTTCTTTTGTTTATTTTAATAGTTGTATGCGACATACTCGATCTCTAGGACCGCATGAATCTAAGGGATGAGAGAATTTCGTGAGAGAAGTCTTACCAGACCGGCTTCCAGTTCTTCTTCGTCTGTTGGTAATACATCCTCTTCTCCTACTTTTTCTGAATCCGTCATTAGGGATAGGATTATGGGCGACGCAGTTCAACCACCAAGGAGGATAGTTGCAGACCGAGCCCATCCGGTCGATGCGGGCGCGAGATCCAGCATTGCTCCACCAGCCATCGCAAGTAACACGAATTGACAGATTCCATCGAACATTCTGAACATCACTCTCATTCTGCTCAATTTCAAAGGTTGCTCCACGAAAACCTGCACTCTCATCTCACTTGCATTACACGTATTTGTGATTCTTTTCATCTTGCCGGCGTATCCGAAGACGCCATTAAACTTCACGTTTTTCCATTCTCATTCGTTGATCATGCAAAGTTTTTGGCTTGAGTCCCTCCAACAGGGATCCATTGCCACTTGGGCGGCCATGCAGACCCAGTTTCTTAAGAAATACGATTCTCCGGCTAAGGCCGCTCGTTTGCGTAATCAGATTCATTCTACCCATATAGAGGATACCGAGAGCTTCTACGAGGCATGGGAGAGATTAAAGAATTTACTTGCTTTATGTCCGAACCATGGCCTGCAAGACTGGGAAGTTTTTGAAAAGTTTTATAACGGAGTGACATACGCGAATCTGAGTATGCTCGACACGGCTGCGGGAGGTAACTTGTTGACAACGAAGGATACGGATGAGTGCATTGCTTTGTTAAACGGGTTAGCCATAAGTGGATACTAGAGACCACTAGCTAAGAGCACCAAGACCGTCGAATCCTTATCACGCGGTATACATTCGGTCGACACAAGAACCTCACTCGCGACACAGGTTGAGGCATTGTCGAAGATTGTGAAGGACTTGCAGGTGAAGAGTAAGTTGTGTGAGATCTGTAGAGGGGGGCATGATACTATTCAGTGCCCCGTAAGTTTCCAGGAGGAGGCGGTTGATTTTTTTAGTAATCCAAACCGAAATTAAGACTCTTTCAATTCTTATAATTCGGGGTGGACAGGCAATCAAAATTCAATTTGGAGGAACGGAAATTATTTCGGCTTCCAGCAGCGTTAGAGTCTATTCCAGGATTCCGGTGAGGGAGCGAGTAGCGGGGAGAAGAAGCCCACATTAGAAGAGATGATGGCACAGTAGACACTGATGTTGTCGCAGCTTATGACTCGAGAGGACTCCCGTCACAAAGAGACTCAAGAGAAATTTCGAGAGAACAAGTCATTCATGAGGAATCAAGGGTCATCCTTTCCGAATCTCGAGCGTCAGATGGGAGAGATTGCAAGTCGATTAAACGAGAGGTCACCAGGAACACTTCTGAGTAATACCGAACAAAATCCGAAGGAGTTCGTGAAGGCTGTAACAACGATGAGCAGTGCAGGCGCACATAGCGAGCCCGTGATTCAGGGGGCGACGAGAGGAGTCGTTGAAGAGCCTGAAGTAGATGTAGAGGAGCAGGTGGATGAGGAGATTTAGTTGGAGTCTCCACCGGCCAAGGTGCATCAGAGGCGCAGCCCAGGAAGTATAGCACATGCCGAGGATCAGTAGTTACCCAGCACACCAGCGAGTGTCTACAAACCTAGACTTCCATATCCCAGGAGACTTCGCAGGGATAGAGACGAGGAGCATAACTCCAAATTTCTTGATCTTTTGAAGAAGCTTCACCTTAACATTCCATTCCTTGAGGCAGTCACTCAAATTCCGAAATATGCAAAGTTCCTCAAGGATATTCTTTTGAATAAGGAGAAGTTAGTTGAGGTCTCTTCCATCCCATTTAGTGCTAGTTGCTCTGTAGTCTTGCAGAGAAAGTTACCCGAAACGATGTCTGATCCAGGGTGTTTCATGATTCCCTGCATCTTGAGTGATGATACGGTAGTTTATGCGCTAGCGAATCTTGGTGCCAGCATTAATCTCATGCCTTATTCCGTGTATCGCAAGTTGGGCTTAGGCGAACCACGTCCTACCCGGATGAGTATCCAGCTTGCCGATCGTACTGTGAAATACCCTCGAGGGGTGGTCGAGAACATGCTTGTTCTTGTCGACAAGTTCATCTTCCAGGTGGACTTTGTCATCTTGGACATGAACAATTATGATAGTGTCCCACTTATCTTAGGCCTACCATTCCTTGCCACTACACAGGCGTTGATCGATGTCTGCGAGGGTCAGTTGATTTTAAGCTTTGGGGATGAGAACGTCACATTTGACGTTCGACAGTCACTGAAACACCCCTATACTTCATCGATACCATCATGGAACATATTGGGGAGTTTTTCAGTGAGATCTGTGGAGGATCTGCCATTGACACCCAGATTCTCGATAGGGAGATTCCGGAGATTGAGATGGTAGCCATGACCGATCAGTCCTTGGATGACAACACTGAGTCACATGACCCTGAATCTGGCGTGCCTGCTGAGAACATACGTGGTGATCCGATGGACCGGCCTTCCGTCGAGATTCCTCATTCTTCCTTAGAGCTTAAGGATTTGTCTGGCCATCTTGAGTATGCATTTTTAGATGAAGATAGGAAGCTACCGGTTATTATTGCATCTGCTTTGACGAAGGTTGAGAAGGAGAAGTTGTTGAGGGTGCTACGAGAGCACAAAGAGGCGATTGCATGAAATATTATCGACATTAGGGTATCAACCCTTCGTTTTTCACTAATAAAATCCTCATTGAGGATAATTTAAAAACTGTCGTTCTGCCACAAAGGCGGCTTAATCTGAAAATGCAAGACGTTGTGAAGAAGGAGATCATTAAACTCCTTGATGTTGGGATCATTTTCCCCTTTTCTGATAGTGCTTGGGTAAGTCCAGTTCAAGTGGTTCCTAAAAAGGGTGGCATGACTGTCCTCACCAATGAGAGGAACGAGCTCATACCCAATAGGACTGTGACTGGATGGAGAGTCTGCATCGACTATCGCAGACTAAATGATGCCACCAGGAAAAACCGCTTTCCTTTACCCTTTATTGATCATATGTTGGAGCGTTTAGCAGGTCAGCAGTACTACTACTTCAAAAATGGTTTCCCTGAGTATTTCCAGGTTTCGATAGCCCCCGATGACCAGAAGAAAACCAATTTTACCATCCCTTATGGAACGTTTGCCTACAAACGTATGCCGTTCGGACTGTGTAACGCTCCAGCCACATTTCCAAGGTGCATGGTGGCCATTTTTCAAGATATGATCGAGGACTCCATGGAGGTGTTCATGGACAATTTTTTTTGTTTTTGGGAGTTCATTCGATCATGGAGGTGTTCATGGACAATTTTTCACGATATAATCTTGAGAGGATGATGTCCCGCTGCGTTGACACCAACCTAGTCCTTAACTAGGAGAAGTATCATTTCATGGTCTGCGAGGGCATTGTTTTAGGGCATCGGATTTCGAATGCGGGGATAGAGGTTGACTGAGCAAAGGTCGAGACCATTTCTAGTCTTCCCCCGCCCACTTCTGTGAGATCCATCCGGAGTTTTCTAGGTCATGTCGGGTTCTACCGCCGGTTCATCAAAGATTTTTCTAAGATCGCGAGACCCATGACCAAACTTCTGGAGAAGGATTCTTCGTTCTTTTTTCTGAGCAGTGTATCGAGGCGTTTGATCTTATGAAGTCCAAACACGTCAATGCCCCTATCATGGTTGCTCCTGACTGGTCGGTACCAATCGAGTTGATGTGTGACGCGATGACTTCGCAGTCGGAGCGTTTCTAGGACAGCGGAAGGATAAACATTTCCATCCAATTTACTACGCTAGCCGAACCTTAAATGGGGCACATGAGAGCTATAACACAACCGAAAAAGAGCTTTTAGCGGTGGTGTTCGCTTTCGATAAATTTAGGTCCTATGTAGTTCTGTCCAAGACGAGTGTGTACATGGATCATGTTGCTATTCAATATCTCTTCCGAAAGTAGGATTCTAAGCCTCGTCTTTTCCAATGGATCCTATTGCTTCAAGAATTTGATAATGAGATCCGTGATAAAATAGTGGCCGAGAATGTGACGGCCGATCATCTTTCGCGTCTAGAGGGAGCTGAGTTAGGAGATTCGGGGGTCGGGATTGACGATCGTTTTCTGACAGAGAGTCTCATGTTTGTTATGGCACATGATGAGGGTTTTCCATGTTTGCTGACTTTACGAACTATCTTGCTGACGGGTACCTCCCGAAGATGCCTTACCAGCAAAAGAAGAAATTCTTTGCTGATGTTAAGTTTTACCTATGGGACGACCCTTATCTTTTCTGTATCGGTGCTGACCAGTTGATTAAGAGGTGTGTAGATCCTAAGGAGGGTTGGCGGATTCTGAGCCATTGTCATGTGGGACCGACTGTAGGTCACCACGGTGTGAGTTCTATGGCAAAGAAGGTGTTAGATTCTGGCTTTTATTGGCCTTCGACTTTTAAGGACGCGTATATGTTTGTTAGGAGTTGCGATCGCTGCCAGCGTGTTGGTAACATTTCATTGCGAAACGAAATGCCTCAAAATGCTATTTTAGTTTGTGAGGTTTTCGATGTGTGGGCCATTGATTTCATGGGACTGTTTCTATCTTCGCATGGGAACAAGTACATACTCGTAGCTGTCGATTACTTGTCAAAGTGGGTTGAGGCCAAGGCTTTACCCACAAATGATGCCCGAGTGGTAGTGCGTTTTCTTAAAAGTCTCTTTACTCGTTTTGGTGTCCCGAAAACCTTGATCAGTGATCGAGGTACTCACTTCTACAAATCCGCATATGGATAAGGCGTTGAAGCGCTATGGGATCACCCATCGGCTTACGACCGCCTACCACCCACAGACTAGTGGGCAGGTGGAAGTGAGTATTCGAGAAATCAACCGTATTATTGAGAATACGGTTGGTTCAAATCGTCGGGATTGGTCCGACAAATTAGATAACGCTTTGTAGGCCTTCCGTACAGCCTACAAGACTCCGACTGGTTCCACGCCGTTTTGGATGATTTATGGGAAGGCCGGTCATCTTCCTGTTTGTATTCTTGAGAATACGGTTGGTTCAAATCGTCGGGATTGGTCCGACAAATTAGATGACGCTTTGTAGGCCTTCCGTACAGCCTACAAGTCTCCGACTGGTTCCACGCCGTTTTGGATGATTTATGGGAAGGCCGGTCATCTCCTGTTGAGTTGGAGCACCGTGCATCATGGGAGCTCCGGGATCACGCATATGCTCAGTCGTTTAAGTATAAGGAGCGGACGAAGAAACCGCACGATAGATAGTTGAAGGGAAATAAGCAGTTCAAGTGTGGGGTTATGGTTTTATAGTATAACTCCCGGTCGAGGTTATTCCCAGGAAAGTTGAAATCCCGATGGTCGGGACCGTTTACGGTCACTGAGGTATTCCCGTATGGCACTATTGAGATACAAGATCAGAGCGGAAAGTTTAAATTGAACGGTCACAGGTATTAGCACTCATAGGCGAGCCGGTAACTGATCAGACAGTCGAGGTGTTCTACCTTAACTCATTCACCGAGGCGTGGACGGGTTGGATGCATCACTCGGGAGATAGCTCGAGTAGTACAGTGTGTATTATGAATTATTATCTGTTTTATTTATTTTATTTTTGTTAGTTAAAAAAAATTGAAAAATAAATATAATAATAAAAAAATTTTAAAAATTTAAAAAATCAAAATAAAAAAATAAAAAACTCAAAAATATGTTTTTCCTTATGTTTTTGCTTCCTATTTTGAACGCCGCATGCGAGCGAGTTTGAGTTATTGCAGGTATTATTATGCACATGGTAGCCCTGATGGCGTTTTGGAACTGGTTCTAATGCAAAGGGGGGGAGGGCTTGATTGGTTTGTGGCTGGGTTTAAGCGTACAACTATATCGGCAATCGCGGTTAATATGTCGAGCTGTTTCTTATGCTTTAGTAATGTTAAATAATCTGTGAGTTTGTTGTTTTTCACTTGGTTATGATCCTATGTAGATTTTTTTCATGGAAGAAAAAGTCTTAAGTGTGGGGATGTTTGATTTGTTGTAAAACACACCTGTTTTTATTTCTTGGTGTTTTGGTTGTCTTTCTGGCGAGTTCTTGATCGAAGAAGAAGAAAAGGGTTTTGTTTTGGTAAAAGATTGGGTTATTTTTGGAATCTATTCAAATCCCGCTAATTAAGGGAGTTATTTTTCACAAATCTCAACTAATTCTCTATGTTCTCGGCCATTATAATAAGTTCTCGGGTGGATTTGGGGATTTTTGGCTAATCTTTCAAGTTTTTTCTTGAATTCTGATCGTTTTCGGCCAGACTTAAGGGTTCTCGGTCAAAATCCTTAGTTATCGGTCAACAATCTTGGTTCTCGGTCAACAACTTTGGTTCTCGGTCAACAACCTTAGTTCTTTGTTAACGCATTCAGTTCTTGGTCAACAATTTTGGTTTCCGGTCTACGCAAACTGTGAACATAGTTGGGCCTGATCCATCATATTTGGGCCTTGTGTATTGGACTTTAGAGTTTTCTGGACTTAAAATTGTTTTTGGACTGAATAAACTAAAATGGATGAATTAATTAATAGTAATGGGTCATCCAGTGGTTCACTTCATCAAGAACTAGACTCTATAATGGGGACCACCACTCGCGTGCCTCGTCTGCTGTCTCATGGGGGGTTTAGCGAGTGGAAGTTTCATTTCGAGAAGTATGTTAAGATGAAAGATGCCAAAATATGGAGAAGCATAGTCAGGGGTCCGCAAGTAATTACTTATCAATGTGATAACTCTGCTGAAATTGCTATGAAGCCTATTGCTATGTATGATGATGATGATCTTGCTAAAGTAGAAGAGGATGAAAAGGCACTTTCAACCTTGACTATGGCACTCTCACCTGAGATTGATCTGGGATTTATAGAATTGCAATCCGCTAAGGAATTGTGGGAAGCACTGATTGAAGTGTATGAAGGAAATGAGGACATGAAAAGAAGTCTTCAAGATCTACTATGACAAAAGTTTAATATGTTTAATCATGTTCTGGGAGAGTCAATAGAAACTCAGCTTCAGAGGTTCACAGCTCTTGTGACTGAGATGAGATATGCTAGCATCAACTTAAGAGTTGCTGAGACAAACAATAAGTTGGTGAACTCATTACCTCAGAGTTGGGACATGAATGTTTCTGTCATTAAGAAGACAAAGCATTTCAAAAAGTTAACACTGTCTGAGGTTATGGCTATCATCAAAGCATGTGACATGGACGACAAACAACGTGCCATAAATCATGCAAATTCCTACTGTGCAGATGGTTACAATGTGGCTTCCAATAATGCACTCATCTCACAAGACAACTTCTCCATGTTCAAGACTACTCAGGGACAACAGAAATTTCAACCTCAATCCAACTTCTTAATGTTTAAATACGTTTAGGGTCAGGGTCAATATTCTCATGTCTCACCACAACCTGCACCAATGTTCTTTGCCAAACCTGGTCAATCCTCAACTATTAATGCTCAGCCTTATCGTCTGGTGTATCTCCCAGTCAGAATTCCAGTCAGAATCCCGTTATTTCAAAAGAAACTCAACAGAACATCTCTTTAATGGCGGGATTCATGAACTTTTACAATGCCTTTCTTATGGGAGATTTGGTTCAACCTATAGTGGCGGTTGTTATCGAATCGATCTACCCAAGACACATATTTGGGTTGATGTGGCTAGTACATTAAGATCCAAGTCGGGTCATACCCAATAACAAGCTAGACAAACACCACGATATTTATTATTAGATATGATCTAGTTAATAAATATCAACACTAATAATATTTGGAAAAATGGATTTCTAAATATTTACACTTATGTGATAAATAAATTACGTGGATAATTTATATATGAGAGATGTTATTTACTTGGATAAATAACTTATGTATGTAAAGAAATAAAAAGGATTTTTGGATTTTGAATTAGGTGGGAGCCTTGGATGGCCGGCCCCCATCCCTCTTCTCTCTCTTGCCTTTTACATTTCAAAGACATGCATGTAAAATAGATTGGTGGGTTTTTTTCCTTGGTAGAACAACTTCACACACTCTCTCTCACACACAAGTTTCTCTCTTTCTCTCCTTCTTCTCGGCGGAGAGTGACAAGGAAGAACACAAGGGAGTTTTAACATATGTAAGATCCTAGCAACTTTTGGTGTTTGTTAGATAGCTTGAGCGTGTATACAAGCTTGAGGTTTTCCTCCATTGGAAACTCATCATTCACAACTTCATCCCTTTCAAATTTCTGGAAATTTAAAGTTATGTATCCAAACACCCTATGGTTATTTTTGATAGCATGCAAGTCGTATTTGAATCCTAGAATTGGGTTTTGATATAAAACGAGTCTTATATGTTCATGGTAAAAAAGATTTAAACTAATATTCCGCTGCGTTTAGTACATAAATGGGTTTATGTGTTCTTGATAATCTTGTGAAAAACCAACAATGGCAGCAAGAGCCGCTTATACGATTACATGCTTCAAAATGGGATCTAAAGTATTCGGGTTTTATGGTATTTTTTACCATATTGGCCGAAAACTTTAGGCATTTGGTTGCCCCTTGGTTTTCAAGATTGTACCACACATGCATGTGGAAATCTGGAAAAATTGAATCATTTGGATGATGAATTTTGATTGGACAAAATCTGGAATTTCAGCTCCGGCCAAAAACTCTTGGTGGCGACCAAGGTTTTCGGTCTGGCAGAAACTGCTCAAACCCGTTTTCGGTTTGGCCGAGAACTCTTAGTTGGAAACCATAGTTCTCGGTTAACCGAAAACTCATTTTTGGTTTGGCCGAGAACTCATGGTTGGAAACCATGGTTCTCGGTTGTTGGCCGAGAACTCCACGTTCTCGGTTTTGGCCAAGAACTCCACGTTCTCGGCTGACCGAAATCTTCGGGCCGAAAACTCTGAAGCTTTGGTCTTCTGGCCGAGAACTCAAAGGGTTAAAGGGGAACCATTCTGGTCAAAGGGTTGACCTGATTGCTTGGATGTTCATAACCTAGCCATAACCTTGTGTGTGTTGTGTTGTGATTTATTCATTTGGTTGTAATATTTTTATTTGGGTTGTAATCTATTTATTTATTTCAAATTGGTTTGCAATAATAAGTAGGATAGTTGTATTTTATTTACTAGAAATATGTATTAGGATATATTTTATAAAAGAAGATGCAACTACCATACCATTTTGGTTTTGGGCCTTAATGGACCTAATAGTCCACTATGTAATTTAAGCCCAATGGCCCAAACCCAAAAGAGGCCCAAGGAAGCAAGGAGCTAAATTTGGAGCCCAAATGGAAGCCCAAATAAAGAGAAAGGATCACGACAAGTGGTGGACACTTGAAGCATATGGATGCGGAGTCAAGTGGGAGTTCACCATCACATACATTGTGTCATGCTCGTCCCTTAGGGGAGACCTTATGACACACTTGTTTCGGTCAACAAGTGTTGTCAATTTTAGATGGCTATGGTTATGGACTTGTGTTTGTTATTTATGCTCGTGTGGTTGGTTTATGTTTTTGTTTTATCATATTTGGATATGTTGTTAACAATTAAAATCAACAACTTGCATAAAATTGATTCATTTGAAATTATTAAGTCATAAAATTGGTTTTATTAACTATTAATGATTTCATAATAAAATGGGTTTTATTAAAAGGAATTTTGAAAATTGGTTTTCGAAAGGTACCATACATTTGAATGCATGCAAATGGAAGGTACATCAAATAGTTCTCCAATCTAGAAATTTGAAAACAAAAATCCCTTTTAAAAACGAGTTTAACACCATCCTTTTATACGACACTCGAATCACTTATGAACTTGATGTGGGATAAAGGTCACCTAACCTCATTTAAGAAAACTTGTGTGTTTGAGGTGGATTTGCAAAACTTGTGGGATAAAGGTCACCTAACCACTTGTATGTGTAAACTCACACGTGTGTATAAGTAGGACGACTTGATTTGGAAACCATGTGAATAAGGTCACCAAAGCATGGAATACAAAGGTGTTGATGGGATTAAACATGCCAACTAAACATATGATGTTTAACCGATCCCATAAAACTAGAAGTTGCAAAGGGTTGCAATCGTCAAGCGTTGACTACCTTGTTAAATTTGAATAGTAGGATAAAGGTCACCTAACTACTATTTAAATGAAACGTTGGGTTCTAGATTTCAATCATTAATTGTCTTGGAGACATTAAAGGGAATTAACGATTAAAATTTATTAATAATGTCGAAAATATTAAAATTGAACTTTGTTAAATTTATAGATAGCCGCAAACAACCCACCTAACGGAATTATCCCACCTGTGCATAATCAATCACTGAGATCAATTATGGATAAGGATCGTCAGAATTACAACAATTTTATGGATTGGTAATGAAACTTGAGAATTGTTCTCAAGCAAGAAAAGAAGTCCTATATTTTGGGCAATCCTATTCCTGATGGGTTGATGTTAATGACTTGGATGCGTACAATGATTGGTTAAAATGCACCGAGGATTCGGTGCAAGTTTCTAGCCTCATGCTGGGAACAAAGATTCCCGAGATCCAAAAGGATTTTGAGAATCATGGGGCATATGACATGATCACCCAGCTTAAGGAAATGTTCCTTACTCAAGCGAGGGTGGAATGCTTCAAAATTGTTCAAGCGTTTCATGCATGTTGTATAGAAGAACCCAATCCGTTTCATCTTATCTGCTTAAGATGAAAAGCCACATTGATCGGCTTGATAGGCTATACTGTCCCGTCTCAAAAGAGTTAGCCACGGATATGATCCTCAATGGCTTAACTAAAAGGTTGAGACATTTGTTATGAATTATAACATGAATGGATGGGACAAGAGTATTGGTGAGCTTCACACAATGCTCAAAACAGCCGAAGCCGGAATGGGTGAAAAGGTCTTTCCCGTTCTTAAGATCAATGAAGGTGGCTTGAAGAAGAGGCATTACCCGGAACCCAAAACAAAGGTTGCTAGTGGTAAGGGGCAAGTCAAGGGAAGGTTCAAGGGAAAGGAAAAGGCGGAACCAAAACCAAAGAAGCTAAAGGTTAGCTCGGAGGATCCGTGCTTTGGTTGTGGAAAGATAGGCCATTGTATGAGAAATTGTCCAACCTATCTCAAGGAGTTGAAAACTAAGAGGGATGCGGGGCAAACCTCAGGTACAACTTTAAGGATCCATATTGATCTTAATATTATTTCTTCTAACACATGGGTATTGGATACCGGATGTGGAGCTCACATATGCAATTCATTGCAAGAGTTCAAAAGAAGTGATTACAAGAAAGGAGATGTAAGTCTCTTCATGGGCAATGGAGCAAAGGTTGACGTCCAAGCCCGAGGAGATTATGTTTTGAAGCTTCCAAATGGTTTGGAAGTTATTTTGAAAAACAATTTGTGTTCTCCTAGTTTGATTAGGAATATTATCTCTGTTTCTTTGTTAAGACAATTTGGTTATGATTTTAAGTTTGTAAACGATGGTATTTATGTTTTCATGAATGATGTCTTTTATTTTAAAAGTGATGTCGTCTAATGGAATTTATGAATTAGTTAATGATAACACAGCTATACATAACTCGTTGTACTAATCTAGCACCAAAAGACTCAAATTATTTGAGTTAGACTTTTCTTTGGCATTGTCGCCTTGGTCACATAAACAAGGATCGTATTCATACACTTCAAAAGAATGGTCTTTGGAATCAAATGATGATTCATTTGATAAGTGTGAATCTTTTTATTGGGAAAGATGCCCAAGGAGCCCTTTAGTGGAACTAATGAAAGGGCAAAAGACTTATTAGGTATCATTCATTCGGATGTATGTGGTCCTTTTAAGACAATGACAAGGAATGGCGAAAGATACTTCATTACCTTTACCGCCGATTATAGTCACTATGGGTATGTGTTCTTGTTAAGACACAAAGATGAGTCCTTTGAAATGTTCAAAGTCTTCCAAACTGAGGTATAAAATCAACTTAATAAAATAATCAAATTACTTCATTCAGATAGAGGAGGTGAATACCTCAACGATGCTTTTCTAGATCATCTTAGGAGTTGTGGGATTATCTCACAACTTACTCCACCCAGAACACCGCAACATAATGGTGTGTATGAAAGGAGGAAACGAACTCTTTTGGATATGGTTCAATCTATGATGGCTAGAAGCACATTACCTCTATTATTTTGGGGTTTCGCGTTGATCTTCGCAACCCGTATTCTAAATATGGCAACAATCAAGAAAGTGGAAAGGACACCTTTTGAAATATGGCATGGAAGGGTTCCATCATTATCATATTTAAAGGTATGGGGTTGTGAGGCTTATGTCAAGAACAACACCAAAAAAAACTTGAAAGCCGATCCACTAAGTGTATCTTTGTAGGATATCCCAAAGATTCTATGGGATATTATTTCTACAATCCAAACGAGCAAAAGGTGTTTATTGCTCAAAAGGCTGAGTTCTTGGAAAGAAAGTTCCTTATGGAAGGAATTAGTATAATTGTAGAACTCGAGGAGGACCGAGAACCACAAGCCGATACATGTTTGGTTGACACTAGCAATCAACAAGAGGTTGTTGAGTCTGATCAAATGGTTGATCAAGTCACACGAAACATTCTCAAATCTAGTAGAATTAGCACTCCACCCGAAATATATGGATTTTTTGTTGATGGATGCTATGTGGTGGATTCAGAAGAACCAACCACATACCATGATGCAATGTCACAATCCTATTGTGATAAATGGCTTGAAGCCATGAACGTTGAGATGCAATCCATGCATGACAACCAAGTATGGGATTTGGTTGCACCACCTCTTAATTCCAAACTGGTTGGAAGTAAGTGGTTTTTCAAGAAGAAAACTGATACGCATGGAAATTTGGATACTTATAAAGCTAGACTTGTAGCAAATGGTTTTACTCAAACTCAATGGGTTGACTATGATGAATCTTTTTTGCCTGTTGCGATGCTAAAGTCTAGAAGGATATTGTTTGCCATAGCCATAGATTATGACTATGGGATATGGCAAATGGATGTCAAAACTGTTTTTCTAAATGGACACCATGAGGAAGATTTCAATATGGTTCAGCCTGAAGGTTTTGTCGATCCACAATATCCTAAAAAAGTATGCAAGTTAAAGAAGTCAATCTTTAGATTGAAACAAGCATCTAGAAGTTGGAATCACCGTTTTGATGATTAAGTTAAGAAATTTGGATTTATCAAGAACGCTGATGAAGCTTGTGTGTATAAGAAAGCTAGTGGGAGCATCATTACCTTTCGGGTATTATATGTCGATGACATACAACTATTTGGAAATGACATTCCAACCTTGGAAGGTGTAAAAGCCTGGCTTGGAAGTTGTTTTTCCATCAAGGATCTTGGTGAAGTCGCCTATATTCTGGGAATAAGGATCTATGGGATAGATCAAGGAGATTGATAGGTTTAAATCAAAGTGCATACATTGAAAAAATCTTAAAAAGGTTCAAGATGGACAACACTAAGAAAGGTTTCGTACCTATTCTAAGAGAAACAATATTGAATGCATCTAATGTCCAAGCTCAAAGGATGAGCAAGACAAAATGAATGGAATCCCATATGCATCTTCTATAGGAACCATCATGTATGCCATGATATGCACAAGACCGGATGTGTCATGCGCTTTGAGCATGACAAGTCGATACCAACAAAATCCAAGAAGTAGCCATTGGATGGCGGTTATGAGCATATTAAAATACCTTTGAAGGACTAAGGATATGTTTCTAATATATGGCTCTGGTGAGGAGGAACTTGTTGTAAAGGGTTACACGGATGCGAGTTTCCAAACTGTTCGAGATGATTCTCGATCACAATCGGGATATGTTTTCATTTTAAATGGTGGAGTTGTCTCTTGGAAGAGCACAAAACAAGATGTGGTAGCATTGTCACCACGGAATCGAAATCTTTTTTAACAACGAGGGTGCTATTGCTCAAATCAAGGAACCCCGTGCACATCAAAACACAAGGCACATTGAGCGGAGATTCAACTTCATAAGGGATGAAGTTGTGAAAGGAAAGATATGTATTCTCAATGTTCACACTGATCAAAACATTGCGGATCCACTCACGAAGCTCCTGAAAGGCCAAAGCATGAAGGTCATACTTGTGCCTTAGGAATTCAATATTCTAGTGATTGGATTTGATTAAAATTTTTTATTTGGATATTGGAACAATTGTTATTTTGACTCAATCATATGATTATGGTTTATGATTATGCTTTTGAGTTATGTTCAATTTTAGCATGTTTAAATCCATGAATATGTTAATTATTCTAAACGTGGTTTATGATTATGCTTTTGAGTTATGTTCAATTTTAGCATGTTTAAATCATATTTGTGGGAACAAATATAAAGGTAAGACTATTATGAACTTGGATTGGTAGATATTCATTAGGTATGAATATAGCAAGGGTTTGCAGCCAAGGTTCAGAGATATTTATGGGATAAATATTGGACTGACCCACCCTCAAATTTTACTGCATGGAATCCTTGTGATTTGCGGTCATAAGTAAATTTGAGTAAAGGCGAACATCATAGTATCCTCCGACCTGAGATACATATTGGGTTTTGATATTCACCGACTATTATTCTTTGACTTAGTTCTTACCTGCTCTAAAACATGTCAGTACATAAGACTAAGCTCAAGTATAGTACGTGGTGATAGTAAGATAAGTATGTAGTCACTAGGGGATTTGTCGCTCTTATTCGTTGAGAGTTAAATTTCTAAGGCCTGATAAGTTAAATCAACAGAGAATGATCACTCCGTGTCTTTGGATTTAACATGACATTTGTGGCAAAAGAAAAATGATAGTTTCACCTAAATCATTTTCAAGTAAGGGACTTGAAGGGGATGATGTTATTGAATGGCACTTCGTCATGCGTAATAGGGTTAGTAAACCGTTGTTAGGAGGTATTTTATATTTGCATCAATCTTCTATGTATCTCGTGCAAGTGGGAGAATGTTGGAATCGATCTCCCCAAGACACATATTTGAGTTGATGTGGCTAGTACGTTATGATCCAAGTCGGGTCATACCCAATAACAAGCTAGAAAAACACCACGATATTTATTATTAGATATGATCTAGTTAATAAATATCAACACTTATAATATTTGAAAAACGGTTTTCTAAATATTTAAACTTATGTGATAAATAAATTATGTGGATAATTTATATATGAGAGGTGTTATTTACTTGGATAAATAACTTATGTGTGTAAAGAAATAAAAAGGGTTGTTGGATTTTGAATTGGGTGGGAGCCTTGGATGGCCGGCCCCCTTCCCTCTTCTCTCTCTTGCCTTTTACATTTCCAAGACATGCATGTAAAATAGATTGGTGGGTTTTTTTCCTTGGTAGAACAACTTCACACTCTCTCTCACACACACACAAGTTTCTCTCTTTCTCTCCTTCTCCTCGGCCGAGAGTGACAAGAAAGAACACAAGGGAGTTTTAGCAAGTGTAAGATCATAGAAACTTTTGGTGTTTGTTGGATAGCTTGAACGGGTATACAAGCTTGAGGTTTTCCTCCTTTGGAAACTCGTCATTCACAACTTCATCCCTTTCAAATTTCTGGAAATTTAAAGGTATGTATCCAAACACCCTATGGTTGTTTTTAATAGCATGCAAATCGTATTTGGGTCCTGGAATTGGGTTTTGATATAAAACAGGTCTTATATGTTCATGGTAAACAAGATTTAAACTAATATTCGGCTGCGTTTAGTACATAAATGGGTTTATGTGTTCTTGATAATCTTGTGAAAACCCAACATGACCAAATTCATCCTGATGATGTAGAGGAAATGGATATCTCTTAGAAAATTGCCATGGCAATGTTTCGGGCCAAGAAATTTACTAAGAGAACTGGAAGAAATAATTGGAACATGCCAAATAATCAGAAAGTGAGCTTTAACAAAGACACTCTGAGGTGTTACAACTGTCACGAGCCGGGTCATTTTGCTCGTGAGTGCACTAATCCAGCCAAGGAAGGAAGTATGGAAAGGGCGCTGGTTCCCATGGGTAATACTAGAGGGGAAGCTGGGCGTAGCTCAGGTGATGGTGAAAGGGGTATGGTTACTCAACAGTTCTCATTGTCTGATCAGATGGCTGCTCTCAACATAAACAATCAAACTGCCAACTTTGCTCGTGTTGAGGAGTCTGAAGAAGAAAATGCTGCTGAGGAACAAGTCAAGGAACTTCAATTTGCATTCATGGAATTCACTTCTCCAAGCTCTTCTGAGGTAAGTTCTTCTTTATGTTCTCAAGCGTGTATTGATAAGTTATATCTTTACAAACATCTTGATGCCAAACAGAAAATTGTTGAATTAACTGCTGAACTGGAAGCCTCTAAGTTAGAAGTATTAATCTAACTGAAAAATTTAAAAGGGCTGAATTTGATTTTAGAAAGTTTGATGGCTCCAGTAAGGTAGTTAATTCCATGATTGAAAATCAGTTATGGTGGAAAAAGAATGAGGGTGAGGGTATAGGATATAGTCAGGTACCCCCACCATATAATGCCATCTACACATGTCTTCCTCTTACCAAAGAGCAAGAAGAAAAGGTTAAAGATATGAAGTATGGTAAACCTGCTAATAAAGAAAGGATTGACTCTGTAGAAACTACAACGTCCACTTTAAAAGTGAACGATTCTGAAGTGTTTGCCTCATGTGCAGATAGACTAATCCTTGAGGATTGGACGGATGAGGATGATGAGTCTCGTGTTTCAATTAATAAAGACATTATTTCTGATGTTTCTTTAAAATTAATTGTTGTAAATTCTGTTATTCCGACTGTTTGTGTGGTCTCTGTTTTTTAAAAGCAAGGATACTTGTGTGGTTGATTCTGTTAAGACTTTGAATTCTGATAATGTGATTTCTAATCAGTTTAAAAAATCAAAAAACTCCAACAGGTACTCATCGCCTAAGTTTGTTAAAGAGGGATGCTCTATTGACAAACAAGGTTGTAAGATAAATAATGTGACAAGTGGTAAGCGTCAAGTATAGCAAACTGGTCCACACAATCGGTCTAGACAAGGAGTTGCCCAAAAAAAATTTTATGTAAAACGTCAAACTTGTTTTAACTGTGGCAATCCTGGTCATATTGCAAGAAATTGTCCACATCGTCCGTATGTTCCCTATTATGGATTTTATCAGAGGAATATGCCTGATATGCCTCATAATGTCTACAGGCAAAATTTCAGGCATAATCAGGTTAATCCCTCTATGATGATTGGAATAGAACAAATCTGGCAGGTTTAGTCCTCAGCAGACCAAGCCTAACATGTTTCGTAAAGAGGGTAGGAAAGGTGCTTCGGTCTCTAAAACGAACACGAATTCTAAACTGAAAAAAGTGGAAAGGACAAAATCATCTGTTTCTAACCCTCAAAAACCAGAGATTAAGTCATCCATTCGTACTTATAATATCAAATTTTACAATGGCAGACATAAATGGTTGCCTAAATCTCATGTTAAAGAGTCCTTAAATTCAGTGTTAGATGATCAAAAGGACATGTCATGGCAACCTGTGACAACCTTAGATGAGTCAGGGACACCCAGTGTAACTATGGACTGGGTACCAAAGTCTAACTAATCTCGCACATCATGTAGGAACAGCTATGGATGAATATCATCAGACCTTGGTAAGTTGATAGTGGTTGTTCCAGGCACATGACAGGAGACATTTCCCAGCTGCACGACATTCAAATATTTAATGGTGGGTATGTGTCCTTTGTGGGAGGAGAAAAGGGGAAGATTACACATAAGGGTACTGTAAGTAACGGTGTTCTGAAATTCAAAAATGTTAATTTTGTTCCAGGGTTGAAGCACAGTTTGTTGAGCGTGTCACAAATCTGTGATAAAGGCTTTTCAATTCATTTTACTAAGAAAGAGTGTTTGATTATGAAACCTGGTATCATCATACCAGAAGACTGGATTCTTGTTCGATCACAAACAAAATATTATGCCTATGTGATCGACATGAACAAAAATGTTCCTGATGAAATGACCTGCTTGTTTTAAAAAGTGTCAGAACATAATGTCATGCTTTGGTATCGTCGTCTTGGTCATGCTAATATGAAAAAATTGAACCGTCTTGCTAAAAATGATTTGGTACGTGGATTACCTGTTAAAGATATTGTTACTATTGAAAAATGTGTGGCTTGTGCCTTGGGTAAACATCATCGAAAAACTCAAAAGCCAAAATTGATTAATACCATTTCATCAATTTATCAAATGTTACATATGGACCTTTTTGTTTCGGTTGATGTTTTGAGTCTTTCTTGCGGTTCTTATTGTCTCGTTATTACTGATGAGTACTCACATTTTACTTGGGTATTTTTCTTGTCAAATAAGAGTGAAACTGCATAATTGATCAAGAGATTTGTGGTGCTGAAGGGGATTAGCTGTGACAATGGTACGGAATTCAAGAATGATTCATTGAATTATTTTTTTTTTTCAGAAAGAGGGGTACTTCGTCAGTACAGTTCAGCTCACAAACCGTAACAGAATGGTGTGGCTGAAAGGAGAAACAAGACTCTTATCGAGGCAGCAAGGACCATGTTGTGTGACTCTAAACTACCATTATTCTTCTGGGCAGAAGCTATTAATACGGCATTCTATGTTCAGAATCAGGTGATAATCAAAAAGTCACTAATGAAAACTCCATATGAGATTGTCTATGGTCATAAACCCACAGTTGCACATTTCAAAGCATTTGGTTGTCCATGTACTCTCCTGAATCTTGAGTTAACTCCAAAATTTTGGGCCAAAGCTGATAACTGTTACTTCACTGGTTATGTTGGCCATACTGCCTATAGAGTCTACAATAAGTCAACCAAGCAAATTTTGGAATCATATGATGTTCGTTGGTTGGAAGAAAATGAAACTGATGCCCGTGTTGGTCCGACTGGCTGTTCGATTATAATGAACTCCTCAAACCGTTCAATGTATTTCGATTTATCAACACAAAAACTTCAGGTGGGGATACCATAGATGCTGAGAAAAAAGACCTACATGCAGTATCACACATATCTCCAATTCTAGATGATGATTTCATAGAACCACGTGATGTCACTCAGCCCATCTCCGTCAATCAACCAGAAGAAGTTACTGAAACTGTGTCCACAACTTCTTCTAAAAACGCTCCAACAGTCGAGGGGGGAGTCATATTCATCAAATTTTAGGGAGCACTCTGTTTCCAGATATTATGCTGAATGAATACGTTGCAAGCACTTCTTACTCACACAGTACAGCGGCTTCTGGATTGAAGAATCCTTACTGAAGTTGATGAGAATTTGTCAAACCTACCTCTTACCGGAGTCATTCCCGAGCAACCGATTCCAACAAGAACTTAACGAAATCATCCAATAGAGAATTTCATAGGTCCTCTTGAAACAGGCGTGTCCACCAGAAGTCAGACTGGACACATAAACAGTTGCCTATTCTCTTGTTTTAACTCACAGATTTAGCCAAAGTCGGTGGAAATGGTTCTTCAAGAACCAACTTGGGTGGATGCTATGCACGAAGAGTTGAATCAGTTTGATAAATTGAAAGTATAGAGATTGGTTGAATTACCGAATGGAAAGAAAGCACTAGATACGAGATGGGTTTTCCGTAATAAGCAATATGACACGGAAGTTATTGTCAGAAACAAGGCATGGTTAGTCGTTCGTGGTATTCGTCAGGTTGAGGGTTTAGATTAAACCGAAGTCTATGCTCCCGTAGCTAGACTTGAGGCCATTCGGATTTTCAGGCTTATACGTCATTCATGGGTTTCACGGTGTATCAGATGGATGTTAATACCGCGTTTCTGTATGGCTAAGCCAAAGAAGAAATTTACGTGGACAAGCTCGTGTCTACAAGCTGGATAAAGCACTGTATGGGTTTCATCAGCCTCCTCGGGCGTGATATGCTACGTTAACGGCTCACCTTCTAGGTCATGGTTATGAAAGAGGGACCATTGATCAAACTCTGTTTCTTAAAACCGTCGGGAAAGATTTGATTCTGGTTCAGATCTATGTGGATGACATTAATTCTGGGTCTACCAGTACTAAGTTGTGCTCTGCATTTGAAGGAGTAATGAAGAAGAGGTTCGAAATGAGCTCGTTGGGAGAAATGAAAACGTTTCTGGGGTAGCAGATTCGTCAAAGTTCGACAAGAATCTTGCAGCATCAAGGAAAGTATGTTGAAGACATGCTGGCCAAATTTGAATTTCAAGATCCAAGAGTACCGCTACTCCTATGGAGGAAAGCCCTCTCCTGTCGTCTGATTCGGAAGGGAGTCCCGTAGATCAAACATATTATCGATAGATGATCGGGTCCCTGATGTACTTCATAGCCAGTCGTCCTAACATCATGTTTGTTGTCTGCCAATGTGCCCGCTTCCAGGCTAACCCTAAACTTTCTCACTTAATTGTTGTTAAACATATTTTTAGATATCTGAAAAGATAACCGAAGCTAGGTCTTTGGTATCCTAAAAACTCAGATTTTGATCTTTATGCTTTTGCTGATAGCAATTATGGTGAAGATGACATTGACAGGAAATCCACATCTGTTGGCTGCCAGTTTTTGGGCGATCGTCTCATCTCATGGCAGTGCAAGAAACAACAAACGGTATCTACATCAACCGCCGAGGCTGAATATGTTGTTACGTCAGCTTGCTGCTCACAGGTTATCTGGATGCAACATCAATTGCTGGATTACGGTTTGGAATTTCTTGACACTCCTATCTTCTGTGATAATTATGTTGCCATTGCAATCGTTAAAAATCCGGTTCAACACTCCAAAACAAAGCACATTGATATTAAAATACATTTTATTCGTGACTGTTATGACCGAAAATTGATTCATCTTGAGCAAGTTCACACTAATATTAATGTGGCGGACTTCTTTACAAAACGGTCAGAACAGCCAGATTTAATGTGCTTGTGAGTTTTCTTAAAATGCTTCGTTTTGAGGATTGAGTCTTTTTGGGTATAAATGTGTACATATTTTCTAAATTTGCACATATTTAGGAGGGAAAAAAATCAAAAAGTCAAAAATAGTGAGTGTGTGTTTTCTTATTTCATAAAAATTTAAAAAGTCAAAAAGAGTGTATGTGTGTGTCACTTTCGCTTAAAATTATGTCGGCTGCTCAGGTTTGAGGGACATATACTTGTATATGTTTGGTCCGGTCATCTACTTGTAGATTCCAAGGATAGCCATTTACCTAATAACTGAAAGCATATGGGCTATTGTGATGTGTTTTTTTTGTGTTTTGAATTCTTTCACTTAAAATTATGTCGGTGACTCTAAGTTGGAAGGACATGTATTTTCATATCTGTTTGGTCATGTTAACCACTTGTGGACATACGAGATGGCCATTTACCTAAAAACTAAGAGTGACTGGGGTTACTGAGTTTTAAACTGTCTTCTGGGAAATGATATTATTATTCAGTTAACAGTTTTATGAAGCTTCAAAACATTTTTTAAATAAAAATTGATCCAACCTTTGAAAAATGATAGAAAAATTGTTTCCGTGTGCCTAACAGGTAAATTTTTTAAGCTTAAAAGGCTCTAGAACAGTCATTGATTTGTATGGTAGCTTTCCATGAAGCGTAAAAGTAGAAGTGGTATAAACTAAATATGCTAAACTTACTGTAGAGAGTCATTTTAAAGAAATATGCATGTATCCATCTACATCTCTCTGAATGATAGGCAAAAAAAGCAATTACCCAGTCATATACAATCCCGTTAGTGTCTTGATCACCAAAAATATTGTGCTATCATACTATAGTGATCCGGATTCGGGACTTTCAAGTGCTTATTAAAAAACTATAAATTTTTTAATGAATGATGTTGAGTATGTACATAATTTGAGCTGCTATTTTTCATAAGGCTTAAAGCTCAAAAGTTTTATTACTTTCTACAAATTTTTGATCAACCACTAGGGGGTTGGAGTCAAAGTGGGGTGATTTGGGAAAAGCCAAATACGCTTTGAGAAGAGATAGGAGGCATCACAGGTCTACGAGTGATGTCCATCTAAGACTTATGCCTAACTGGACCTAATCCATATCATCGATGCGATGAAAATCATGCTAAGTATGTTATACCTGCTATCAACTTGTTTCTTTATGTCATAATAATGCTGAACATGAATCCTTATGAAACTACCTTAATCAATAAGATTTCATGTTCGGATCTTTTATTTATTTTACTTTGTTCATTTTTTTCACTTTGTTTTTGTAACACCCCGTAACCGCAGCGGAAACGTAAACGGGATGCAACAGACACGTCTGATATCAACAGCATTGCTTATAAAGAAAACACCACTACATTAATTTACACCATATTACATTGTTCCGAGTTTAGTTACCGTCTAAGCGTTAACACATAAGTTTTACCAACATTACATTAACATATTTGTCTCAATGTCCGTTGCCGAAGATTGCGATTTGCTAAACCGGTTCATTTAGCAATGGAACAGCTCATATCTTGGAGTTGTCCATTGAGAAGCGTGTTATGACTTCGCTTATGTATGTACTTTGACTTAGCCCTAGAAGCTGCTTAGATCTATCTTGGAAGATCTTGATTCTTAGAATACAAGCAGCTTCTCCAAGATCCATTATTGCAAAACAAGATTCCAGTATGTGCTTAACTCCCTTAAGCATAGAAATGTTTTTTCCAATGATCAGTATATCATCCACATATAAGATGAGGAATGATATAGTGCTCCCACTAGCCTTTATGTAAACACAAGGCTCATCTTCATTTTTGATAAAATCAAACTCTTTGATGAAAATGTAGATTCCAGCTACGAGATGCTTGTTTGAAAATCCACTTGCTCCCTATTGCCCGACTTTCGGGGGGGTAGCTCAATCAAGTTCTAGACTTGATTGTCATGAATAGATTGCATCTCGGCATTCATGGCATCTCGCCATTTCTCAGATTCCGGATCCAAGATTGCAGATATGTAGTTAGTAGCTTCGTCGCCAGACTTGGCTACTAATAAGACTTCTGGACCATCCACATGCCATAGGTATCTAGGATTAGGTGCGGGAGTCCTACTACTTCGAACGCTCGTGTTCATGTTCGATGTATCAGTAACAACAACTTGTTGATCAGACACTCCAGCTTCCTCAGCGGTTGTTTGTGGTTCTTGAATTTCTTCAAGATCGACAAAATAATCTCCACTTCCACGATCGAGAAATTCTTTCTCGAGGAAGTGGTCTTTCCTCTTGATAGAAATCATATTTGTATCATGATGAATGAAGTAATAACCACTTTGGTTGTAGTATTTGACGAATGCGGGAGGCGGTCATAAGGGCGAAACTCCAAAAGAAGTGAGGCAAGTTAGTTCTACACATCATCGTTCGAACCATGTTTAGCAAAGTTCGATTCCTTCTCTCGCTCACACCATTATGTTGGGGTGTGCCAGGTGGAGTGAGCTGTGAAACAATTTCACACTCTTTTAGATGACTGATGAACTCTGAGCTGAGATACTTTCCACCTCGATCTGATCGAAGTATCTTAATGGTTTTACCAAGTTGGTTTTCCACTTCGTTTTGAAACTCTTTGAACTTTTCAAAAGTTTCATGCTTAACTAACTCTTTTTTATGCCTTTGACTCTCGGACTACTATTGTTTGTTTTTATTCTTGATTGCCAAATGTTCCTTGTGTTTCCTTCCTTCCTATTGTTGTTGATCCTTTAATTGCGTCTTTGAACATTCTCTTTAAAATGCCTTTTTTCTCCAAATATGAAACATGCAACTGCTTTCCTTCTACAGTCGTATTCAGAATGACCGGTTTTGTCATAGAATGCACACCTGACTGATGTATTGTTCTTGTTCTGTTTTCGACACTTTCCGTCATGTCGTTTATCACAATTCTGACAGATTGGTCTTTTGAATTTAAATGGTTTCTCCTTGTTGATGTTATTCTCTTGTTTGTTTGTTGCCTTTTCCTTCTTTCATACACTATTTTTCTCTTTAACCTCCTTATTTCTTACCATAATATTGATCAAATATCTGACCAATTCCATGGCCGAGGAGGTAGTTTGTGGCATATAGATTTTCACTATGTCTAATATTTCTTTGGGTAATCTATATATATACTAAATAATTTTGTTATAATCCAAGTTGACTGATATTCAAGAAACTTGGTATTATAATCCATGAGATTTGTAGCATCCATCTTATGGTTTAGAGACTTGGTTTGAATATGATTGTCTTCATGTATGGGAAAAACTTCTATAATACGAGTTCTTTAAATACTTCTCAATTTATTCGATACAGGGTTCCTTTGTCCTTTCTCATGATTAGAATGTTCCATTATTCTAGAGCTTCACCTTTGAATTTCAAAGATGTGTACTAAGTCCTTTGAATCTTAGTACATTGACTAATGATAACGATGGACTCGATCTCCTCAAGTCATCATAAAGTGAGTATAACACCTTGATTGCCATAGAACTCCTTTGGTTCGTAGGTTTTGAAGTTCTTAAAACTACAACCTTAAGTTTCTTGAAGTTCTTATTATCAGTATTGAAACTATAATGGTTTTTCCATGATGATAAGGATTTCGGCATGGGTGAGTTCTAATAATCTTATTTGAATGTTTAATTTTTTATATCTCCCATTTCATTATATCGATAAGAGAGATCATTGTGTCATGAATTCTCTCATGCATTTTGACTAAAAATCATTCAGGAATCTTATGGTCAGATTGCGTCATATTCTTGTTGCTTCTTTGATTGGAAATTTCATCATTATTTACTGACTGTTTAGGTTTATCATTCTGAATATGAAAGAAACTTATATACTGATAATAAACTATGTGATATATGAACTTAATGCTACAAGGAATCGTTTCGTAGATTTGTCATATCCTTGGAGGAATTTCCTTTCCAACTTTTCTCGGACCTTAACTAACCTTTCCTTAAGGTTATTTGTTTTGTGCTAGGTACAATCTATATGTTTTACCCTTTTGACTGAGAAATAATATTAAAGAACTTTTATAAGAAGATATATCCATATATCTCTTTAATTACCATAGCTCTTTCTGAATATCTTAATGATTGTTGATAAAGTTCTACTTAGATATTACGAGTTCGTCCGTTATTATATGCTCTTGAAATATCTAGTACATACCTTGTGTACAGACAACCCATGAGAATTTCTAATTCTCTTCCTAGGTTTATTTACATCCCTTTTGTTAAAATATTTCTTTGGCGTTGGCTTGAGGTCACTTATCCTTGGGATTCTGTCCACCTGGACTTTTCCCTATGCTGACATTCTCTTTCTTCCAAACCTTGCTAGGAGAGTTACTTTAAGAGTTGTATTGCTATTCTGATTGCAACTTATTGTCTACTTCTTTCAGCAGATGATTGATTTCTTGTTCTTGTTTTCCTTCTTGGTGTTTTTGCTTATCTCCTCTTCATTTTATCTTTCCTCGTTTTCCATTTCTTTCTTAAGCATTACTTCTGCTAATTTGATGAAATTGATTTCATACTGAGTAGATTTTCCTTCAATGTCATATATTCCTTCTAAGGAAATTTTGATCCGTATTCAAGCATTCGCCTTGTGTGTGACCAAAATAAGGATTTTGAATGTTGGATACTTGAAATATTTTCGTCCCTTATAATTTCCTTCTGGATTAGTCATTACTAATATTGATTTTGATTTACTTGATACAGCTCCTTACGTATTCCGATTTTCATTTATCAGAACTTGGTGGAGTCTTAGTATCGAATTAATCTAAATTTCCTTTCATTATCGTTTGATATGAGTCTTCGTCACTGGACGTATGATTTGGAAGTATAGACGTTCCAATGTTTCCTTTTCCTTTACCGAATTGAGGTTTGAATGGTATAACTATTGTGATTGGAAATCTGCATGAGATTTGATTGAAAATAGGAATGCGTTCTTATCTTATTTGTACAATTTACCTTATCGGTAATATTTGAATGTTTAGATATTTTTCTGTTAAATATCTAATTTATTTTGACTGATGATTATGTAATAAGATTGCTCTTTCTATTTATTGATTATCAGGAAGATTCTTTGTTTGCCCTCTATATGGCAAACTAGGAACCGTCGATTGTTCTTGACTGATAAAGATTGTATAATAGTTGTTATTACTGGCCATATCTGATGGCTCAAATTCGAATGCAGTGATTGAACGTCTAGCTACTTGGCGTATATGCCTAAAGTAGTTTTGTATAAGACATAGCTATAGATTATGTTTAGGGATATGTAAACTTTCAATCTTTGCTTATCCCTACTTATTCCACAAGAAGTTACAACTTAGGTACTAATATATTAATACCTAATTCGTTGAAACTGATGGCTCTATAATACGATTGATATTTATCTATGATCAAAGCCTAGGTATAATTTATACCTAATTCTCTAAGATCGATGGCTCTGATACCAACCTGTCACACCTCGGTTTAGGGCCTAGGCGTGTGACCACAAGTTGGTACCTGTTTTGTAAATACATCAGAGTTGCGGGTTATTTTAGCGGAAGACTTTGGTTGAATAGAATATTAATGTATTTGAAAACTTCTCGGATAATAAATATCCGGTGTTTGATTTATAAATCTTGTTGAAATACCGTTTGTAATATTTTAATAATTAAAAAAAAAAACTGAGCCATCATTACCTTGCGAGCATCTAACTCCATTAATGTCTTGCTACCTGTACTAATCTGTATTTCCTGAAATGTGGGGAAAAATACGTCACCTATATACTGGTGAACATGTATGACTCAATAAAACATTTTGAATGACATTATAATACAAATATTGTTTTCTCTACAAGCTCAGCAGAAGCATTTCTACTTCTGGTCTATGTACCACTGCCCTACACACACAATTGTTCCCGAGCCACGTAGCCCTTTCCGGGAGACTAGTTATGACCATTAGCCCGCGGCCACGTACCTTAGAATGATTAGGCTGAACGGTTATGTTTGGATCCAGACACATGTGTATTCGGTCTGAGTTTTCTTTATTTTCTACTTTGTATTATAAAGTTTTAGAGATTACTTGATCTCATATAAGCATTGATTGACTCGTTAAGACAAACACCCGTTCGCCTTATTGAGTATATGTTTTGACTGATTAAAATGGTTTGAATGTATTCACCTGTCCGTTGGTGTGCGTTTGAAACCTTGAATGTGAATGATTGACAGATTGATTGTTTGATTGACCTATAATAAAATTGGTATATAAATATCCGAATCGTCTCTTGATCCGACTATAGACCTTTAGTCTGGTTTAAAAAGCTTTAAACCTTGATTGATCATTTATTTGAATAAAATATTTAGACCCGTAGTCTTTTTGTTTATTTACCAAATCATATGATGAGTTTCTTCTTCATGTAGAAACATCTATAATCTATTTCTTCTTCAAGAAGAAACATTCATTGATTGCTATGCATGTAAAATCTTATGTTTCTTACACATGAAGAAACAATGTTTTAACTATATTCTTTGTATACAAATGCTATGTTTCTTAATCGTGAAGAAACTATATTTCCTTATGAATGTAAAACTGATGTTTCTTAATTGTAAAGAAACACTATTATAATCATTTGTATGTTTAAAGCTTATGTAAACATAATTATGATCAAGGTTTGGGCTATACCCCTGACTGTGGTCTAAGCCATATAATATAATAATAAAATAATGATTTAGGCAGAACTCCTACCTTACACGGGTATTCGGAGTTTGATTACTAAGATTGGTTGAGCAGCACTTCTACTCTCTAACGCGTACTAGAGCTTAAACTGTCGGAACCTTAGAGCTTGGCACGCACTACGATACTTGGCAAGCAAAACGAGGCGACATATGGTGATCGTCGTGTTGTGCACGTACTTTGAGATTTCGTCGGTGTATGGCACAGATTACGAGGTGACTATTGTCGGGTATGGCATGGAAATCAAGGTAGAGAGAGTAATTTCTAGAGAGAGAAAGTTTGGTGTGAGAATGAATGAGTCGTGAGACCCCCCTTTTATAGGATGATTTGTTGTGACCCATCGCGATACGCGATGATCTTGGTGATCCCGTCGCGTATAGCGGCGCCGCAATTCCTCCGCCGCCATACCACAAGCTGCCACGTGTCCACTGACTCATCAAGGTCCATCGCGATACGCGATGACCGGAGTTCTGGGCTCGTCGTGTAGCGCGATGGGTCCCTGAACTCAATTTTTTTCACTTTTAGTCCCTTGTCTTTTGTCAGCTTGTCACTTCCGGGTCTATCTCCCATTGTCCAAAAATACTAAGGCGGCTCTCAAGCAGCTCGCGACGATGCGAGCGTGCGAAGTGCAGAATGCGTCATCAAAGCTTCACATTGCGCCCATCGCCCAACGCCCGTGCGCGTGCGCGTGCGCGTCGGGTGCTTCGCACCCTCCGCGAGGACCACTGGTGCATGCTAGGCATATAAAAATATTATAATAGAAAATCTCTTTCTTATAAAGAGCTTCCATTTCTTTACCACTTTCCATGTGGGATGGTTTTAATTTCCTTATTTATACCCATGTGGAATGCTTCCACTTTCTTACATCTTTCAATGTGGGATGGAATTTACTTATTACATATCCTAAACATAAGATAACTTTATTCATGGAATATTTTTATTCCCTTATAGAGTGGTTTTATTTTCTTTATTTGAATTTTCTCATTACTTATTAGAGAATAATTTGATCCTTCAATTTTAATAAGTTGTCAAATTTGGATCGAAATTTTGAGGATGTTACAAGTAAAAATGAAAAACTTCAGTTGCCAGAACTGGTACTATCTTCTCATCTCCAACGATGAGTTCCATGCTGCTTTTATTCAGTTTCCTCCACTTCTCAGGCTCATGAAAGACATTAACGATGTGAAAACCACATCCGGTATCATATACCCATGTGTTGCTAGAGACAGTGAAAAGTTTAATAACGTATATGGAAATACCTCGAGAAGAGCCTTCACCATTGGCTCTCTTCATCTATATCTCAGCAAGGTATTCGGGACAGTTTCGCATCCGGTGTCCCATTTGGTTGCATCGGTAGCACTGGTGCTCCTCAGGGGGCGGCGGTGGTATCTTTGGAACCCCTTTGTTAGCATTGGTGGCACGAGGGGCAGCAATGGTAACATTCTTCTTGCCTTTACCCTTATAACCCCGGTTCTTGGGATTAGACTTCTTGACACCAGCAGATCGAATCATCAGAACTTGATTGGTCCTAGAAGGAATGTTCATCTCAGCCGTCTTGAGCATGTTATGAAGCTCTGGCGCTGACTTCACCCAGCCATTCATGTTGAAATTCATTACGTGACTTCCCCTGAATTCCCCGTGACTTTACCTATTAATGTTCCCCGTGACTTCCCCTGAATTCCCTCGTGCGGACAAGTCTGTTATTATGTTCCGGACCATAATAACTCACTTGTCCATCAAAGTTCATCCAGATCTCGTCACTATGTATTATTAGTTGATATTCAGATCCTATAAAACTTGAGCTACTGGTTATATTTTAGGTATCTTTTAAAGGCATCCTAATTCTTTATAACCAATGGCTCTGATACCAAGTTCTGTAACACCCCGTAACCGCAGCGGAAACGTAAACGGGATGCAACAGACACATCTGATATCAACAGCATTGCTTATAATGAAAACACCACTACATTAATTTACATCATATTACATTGTTTCGAGTTTAGTTACCGTCTAGGCGATAGCACATAAGTTTTACCAACATTACATTAACATAATTAATACAAAATGATCACTAAGCTTCCACAGAAAACACGCATCATCAAGTATGTAGCACTTATTCCAGTTTGGGAGTACCTAGAAAGCATGGAAAGAAAACGGGTCAACTACGAATAGTTAGTGAGTTTCACTAATTTAAACAACTGTGACAAATCATTATAATAATCATATATTAGCGATGTAATTATACTTTTACGGACATCTGGGGACACTGTTAACCCAGTACAGTACCCATTCCGGGGGCAAAGTTAACCCAGAAACACCTTTAGGGACCTCTGGGGACACTGTTAACCCAGTACTGTACCCATTCCTTACGATTCCCGTACAATCAAATATTTATAAATACACGCAATTCCATGTGTTCAGTATGTACTTAAACATTTCAATAATAACATGCTTTCTGCACCGGGAAAATATTTAAAAACACAATTTAGAAAAAGGGGCTCGTGAAACTCACCTTATCGCAACAAGCAGGTATCACAGTACACCAGCTATTAGCCCGGATCTGTAATACGATCCCTAAGTTCGTTACTATACAATCACTATTAATACAACTTTAACCCAGAAACACTTTTCCGGACTCAGATTGTGATTCGTTTAGAGTTTAACAATCAAAATTACTATTATTTTGTTTTCCCCGTTTTGCGTGCCTAGCACCGTTGTCCGTTTTTACGTTTCAAAAATGAGTTTGGTCTCACACGACCCGAAAATAGTTGTTGACTGATATTTTATTTAAAGTTGTGAAATTAGAGCTCGGTTTAGATGAACTGGTATCGACTCGTACGTTGTAACCGCGGCTCGGATACCACTGTTGGGTTTAAACGTTTGGTTCGGAACGAAAACGGTCAAATATTTTAAACCCGTTTTAGTTAATAATTTCGTTTACTAGATATTAATCAATACTAATATACAAACATATATTAACGAACTATATAAACGCAGCGGATAAATAAATGATTAAATGAACCATAAACCAAAACCCTAAACCCGGATCCGGTTACAACGTTACACGAGCACGATTAATTAAATCACAACCATAGATAAAGTTTAAAGCTTTTATACCTCGGTTATCGAAACCGGGTGAGACACCAAGAGTTAACGAATGGCACTAGACGTTGACACAAACAATCCAGCAACTGGTACAGTGGTGGAGGACGGCGGCGCGGCAGATGGCGGCGGCGCAGCAGCTCCGGCGACGGTATTCAGTGGCGGCAGCAAGTGGTGACAGCCCACAGCGGCTACAGTAGCAAATAGAGCACCGACAATGGCCGGAAACAGCAACACGGGCAGTAAAAACTGACTATAGTGGTACTCCGGTGAGGTGTGGAGGCTGGAGGTGGTGGCGGCGTTTTCCGGTGGCCGGAAAAACGGGCAGTAGCTCGCGGCAGTGGCAAACATCTACAATAACATAAACAACAGCAACTGGATGCTATGATGGTGTTCCGGTGAGTTGTTAGGGCCGGCGGGAGGTGGCGGCGGTTTTCCGGTGGCCGGAAAACGGCCGACGGCGACGGCGGCTGTAATGTGGGCAGCTAGGGTTTTATGTTGGTAAAGATGATTAGGTTAATATTATTAATATATAGTATTCTATATATAGAAAATATTTTAGGGTTTAATCAACCTTAAACCCATTGGGCTAAAGCCCAAATACCAACCAAAGCCTAAACCACCACCTTATTGTGTCGGGCCCAGTTAACGTTTAAGTGGGTTTATATTCGTTGCCCCCGGTGTAACTCATACCGGGTCATATTCGGGTCGATCTGCATTGACTTGACCCGAACCGACCACAAAATCCAACAGAAGGTTCTGTTGGGGGAAATAGATTTGGTGTATGTGGACACTAAACAACAAGTAGAACACATGTTTACGAAAGCTCTGTTGAGACCAAAGTTAATGGAGTTTAGCTCTATAATGGGAATGAAGAAGCTTGATGTTGAGAGGGTGCTTTTTGGCTAATCAACATCAATGCCACATCATCTGACCGTTGGAGAATTAGTCTTGCTGCACGCTTTTGTTTTGTTAAATAAAGTTGTTAGTTCCTACTTTTATGGTTTGGTTAATCGTGTGTAGTTGGTCAAATAGTGGTTGTTGCTTTTTCGTGTTATTTCTCCTTTCTAGTTATTGGCTCATGTATTTATTGTATTAGAAGTCATGAAAGTTATTATCCAGAAATAGAAAAGTTCAGTTTAAAAGCCTTTGGCTAACGCCTTGTTCTTGAGTTTTTTAAATGAGGGAAAAGAAAGGAAAACTAAGGATAGTTAAAAAATGAGTGTTCTTGAGTTTTTTCTAGGATGGAAAGGAAAGGAGTTAGGAGAGATTAAATTAACGTATTTTCCCAATAAGTTATCCTCCCAAAAATGGGATGATTACTAAGGATAACTATTTTTTAACATAGTTATCCTTTCCTTTCCTCTAATTTCCCTCCAACTCCAGAACACACCTAATTAAAAAAAAATTTCTTCCCTTCTCTTCCCTTTCTTATCCTTCCCTCTCCTTTCCTTTTTTTCCTTGGTTAAAAAACTCAAGAACAAGGTGTAAAAGCGTGTGCTCTTTATTTCTTTTGATTCACTTGATATAAAGTCAACAAAAGCTACAATGTTAAATAAAATTTTATATATAGAAACAAAGATAAATTTATTATTCATGTATTCTTAGTTTTTATGTTAATTTAAATGGGTGAATCATGCTCATATTTAGTTTAGGTGAATGGTTTTAGTAAAATTAGTTTGGCTCGAAACAGGTTATGAACGAAAAGTGTGCATGTCGAAACGGGCTGTTTTAAAATGATATCAAATTGGTTTGGTCAAAACATGTGTGTCAAAAGGGTTATGATTCGAATAAATTCGGGTAAAATCGTGTGGTTTTAAATCATAGTATTTTCAAACTTAAAAATAAAATTCATATTTCATGTATTGTTAGTTTTATGTTAATTTAAACATCCGGCTCAGGTTCATGTTGGTTCAAAAGAAGTTTAGGTCAATGTGGTTTTTGAGTAAAATAAGTTCGGGTCATAACACGTTGTTTAAAAGAGTATCAAATTAGTTTGGGTCAAAAAAATGCGGGTAAAAAAAGTTATGATCAGGATAAGTTTGACTTAACGAGTTATTTTAAAGGATGATATATTCTAACTTAAAAGTCTGATTCATTATTCATGTATATTTAGTTTTATGTTAATTTGAACAAGCGGTTTGGGTTCATATTTAGTTCAAAACAAGTTTGTTGAAACAATCGGTATTTTCAAACCCTGTGGAAACTTTTTCCATTGAATTATTTCCTTTATAAACAAAATATATTCTAATACTTTGTCAATATTATATTTAGTGTAATACGTAATTTCATTTATGAGAAATTGTTATACCTTACTAAATTGTTTGGCATTATGGATTTTTTTCTAAATAATTATAATTGTTTCATATGTTATAACATATACTTCATATTTAATTTCACATATAACTTGTATTGAATATATAAACAATTTTAATTGATATCATATCATTTTTTTAATTTGTGTAATACACGAGTTACTAACATAGTAAATAATATTTTAGGGTTAACTTTGAAAAATAATAGATTAATACTATTTCTATGGTTAATTTATAACATGCTTTATGTTTTGATACTAACTTTTATTAAATATCATGTTAAATTTATGTACACCACCTATTTGATAGTGTACAAATCATTTACAAACCATAAGGAATGTTTGTATAATCTACTTAGAAAAATAAAATACAAAACAAAAACCTAAAATCCAATTTTCACACAATTTTCGACCACCTCTCTTGGTATTCTTGCAAATCGTTGTCCTCTTTTCTTGCACCAACCACAAGCCCCATACCAACACTTCTTAGCTCCGCCACGTACCACCCTCTCCCGACAACCACTAGCACTTTACCGTGGCATTTCAAAAAATTTAGGGCTTAGAACATGAATCAAGGAGAAAAACCATGATGTAAGGATCACTACCTTTGTTATTGCTAAAGCTAAGACTACTTTCGTTATTGCTAAAGCTAAGATGACCAGGATGGAGTTGATTTTAGAATCGACAACCGTAAACCACATTATTGTCTACTTTCTTTGTGACTCAGTTTGACGTACTTGACTTAGCACAGTTATAGCATGAGGGCGCTAAACAAAATGTAGAGTTGGAGGGCACAAGGGGAGTTATGTAGAGATCGAGCAGATGAACACATAAATAATGATAAAAAAAATAAGGGTTATTATTATTATTATTTAGAGTTTATTACACGGATGCTCCCTGTGGTTTGTATGGATTTCACGTTTGGTCCTAACTTTGATAAATTACATGCATGCTCCCAAATATGTTGAAAATGGTAACACTCGTACTCCCTTGCAAGGATGAACGCTAAGCTTTTTAGTTAAGTGGATATGCAATTGCTATTATACCCTTAATGATAAACAAAAACCATAAAAAAAATTAAAAATGACAATGTATATTTCTTCTCCAACACTTTAACACCACCTAACAATACCATTTTCTTCAAAGTTAACTCATTTGAAGTGGTTATTTATTTTAATGTTTTTTACATTTATGTAATTTAGTGGTTATTTTAATGTTTTATGGATTCGTAAATGTGTTTTATAGATTCGCGGGTTGTACTCACTCCTCAGAACATGCAAATCCAACCAAAGGAGTTAAAGGATCCATATAATACTGATCATGTACGAACCTGGACCACATGTTAAATTACAATCCTACCAATTTAGATTTATCAAGTTAAACTTTCATATACAGTAAAGGTTTTTTTCCCTCATTCATTAGAAGATTGTGTCTATGCTGATTTAGAAGACAAATGTGTAACAAGTTACGCTGCCAGTCCTTTTAGTATAGCAAAATCAAGTCGTTTAAAAATAACATTCATAGATCGTGAGGTCATAAATTACTATGCATGACTTGTTAGACACGTCTAACTAGCTCCACATCTTCAACCGCTAGGAAATCAAAAGTCTCTAACGTAAAAGTGACAAGCACGTGTTAGTTGTCTAGATACGCCTTCTCGCGTTTAATCACTTTACATGAATCAACTTTTAACGGCTATAAAAATGCCGCCACCCTATTGACTTTGTTTTAACTTAGGCTATGCGTAGTGAAGGGACTACAAATGGGGGCGAATTGTAACACGTGGCGCCCAGTCAGCAAGAAGTGAGAATTTGTTTTTGAAGGGACTACATATAGGGGTTACAAAATGGGGTAACAGTAACTTTTTTTATTATTTTCTTTTTATAACTAAACTAAACAAATAAAAACTAATTTATTTAAATAATTAAATAAAAATGCATTAAAAATAAAAAGAAATAAAAAAAATACATAACTAAAAATTAAAAAAATACATAACTAAAAAAAACACGTAACTAAAAATAAAAAAAATACATAACTAAAAAAAACATAACTAAAAAAAGAAACTAATATCCGTAATATTCGCGCATTTTTTCACGTCGTCGTTGAAACAATAATGCGGCTTCCTCGTGAAACCCCTCCAATTTAAGGGATTCGTAGTCTTCTTTCATTTGACGCAATTCCAACGTTTGATTCAGCTTTTCTTGTTGTTTGTTGGATGCTCGAAGGTCGTTTCCTATTTCCGTGACATTTGTTTCCGAACGACCGACCAACTCGTTTAATTGTCCGACGTCTTCACCGGGCGCCGTATTGAATCGTGTTGACGACAAACCTCCCCTCTTATTTTTTCTCGATCTCCCGTGTGGTCGAGGCAACTCCTCTACTTCTTCGTCGTCGGCTAAATTAACCGTGTCGTCCAGGAAGAAGCTACGAGCATCAGAGGGTGTGTTTGGTGTGCTCGAATTTTTCGACTACGATGTCTTCGACTTTTTTGACGGCCGGAATGAGCCGGCTCGCCGGGCGACCGGAACGGTTGGTGCCCTGCTCCATTTCGCGAACCGCGTAGTTTTTTCCAACAATTCAAATACTTGAACGGTTTCCCGGGCCGCTCAAAAGTTTGGCCTTGAGCTCGAAAATCGCTCAAGGCTTGAGTTATAATGTCACCGTCGTTATGCCCGCTACGCCAGCCGGGCCCCTACAACCGGTTTATTATCCTGACAAATTTTTTTACAATCGTCGTTAAGTCCCTTCCAATGGGCTTGAACCGCTTCTTTTCCCCGTTAGTGTTCGGGTTTATCGATTATCGCGAGCCAAGCTTCAAATATTTTCTTCCAAAACACCCCGGTGGCTTGAAAGTTATCTACAAATTAAAATTATTTGTCACAATTAGTATATATTTTAATAAACACTAAATACATTGTTAATAAATACTTAATATTAAAAAACTTACAGACGTCGGGATCCTCCGAAATGACGATCCAAGCCCTTGCGAGGGCCACCTCCTATTCCTCGCTCCAATGCTTGTATGGATCACGTTGCGCCATCTGCTTCCCCGATTGTTTCCTTTTGTGTTTACGGGTCGCCTTTTGGCTTGAACCGGAGGCCCGCGCCGTTTGCGTCACCGGCTCCGACTCCGGTGGTGTAGACCCAAACGCCGGCATTAAGTTTTGGGGCATGAGATAGTTGGCGTACATGTTTACGTTCGGGTCGGGAAATTGAAGCGGATAGTTCGGTTGGTTTATCGGGTTCCATTGTAAGTTCACGTTCGGTTGGTTTGCGAACCATGGAGTTGACCGAAAGCAGGGAATGGGTGGTTCGGGCTGTTTCTAGGATTCATTTTGTTAATTTTTTTAAAGAATTTGGGTATGGATTGTGTATAAAATGGAGAAGAAGATGTGTGTATATATATATATATTGTTTTAATTAATTATTATTATTTTTTTATTTTGATCGTTACAAACGGTTCATTTAATATAATATTATTATTTTTCAAATAAGCCGGTGACAAAAGAACCCCGTCCTCGCCCCTTTTCGCCAAAAATCATCGGAGGCGGTGTTCCAAAGCATTCTCGCCCCATTTTCGCTCTAACCCACGTCCACTAGGCTTGCTCTTAAGTGCTCTTTTGAAGTCATCCCTTGGTTTGTAGAAAATTACATGATTGCCAAGAGCAAGAAAAACAATGATGATATTATTAAGGCACAAACAACACAAGTCTTGATGCTCTGCTCATTCATTATTTCCAATAATATAATATAATTACATTCAGCCTTCAATTCATTGATTCACACCTTCATCAGATCAACAATTGAATCTGATGAGAATTTCATCTGCATTTTTTCCAATTTCGAATTATGACTACTCTTTTGACCGATAAATTCGAAATTCAACTCGTTCGTTTCAGAAGCTACTGTTTGATTAATCAGGTTCAATTTGAGCTTAATTGCGACTAGAATTATGTTATTATGATCGTTAATTAGGTTCGTTTGCCCTAATTCACTTGTTTCTGAAGGTACTGTTCGATTAATTGGGCTTTTAGTTTGAGCTTTATTGCGTAGAATCAAGTTATTTTGATCGTTAGTTTCCTAATTGATTGATAGATTTGAAACTCGACTCGTTTGTTTCTTTCCGAAGGTACTGTTGGATTAATTTGAGCTTAATTGTGTGTGCTAGACTAGAATTGAGTTATTATGATTGTTAATTGTGCTAGGGTTTGTGAAAATTAGGTGAAACTTTTTGCGGTGCAGATTATAGTTATTATCGTTGTTAATTGTGCTAATGGATAGATAGATCTATTTGAAATATGACTCGGTCGTTTGTTTGTTTGTTTGTTTGTTTTCGAAGGCAGCGATCAGTTGTTATTTGAATTAGGTTTTGATTTATGGGTTGTTATGATAGTTAGTTAGTGCTAGGGTTGGTGAAAATTAGGTTAACTGTGTTCTGTTGCTTTTTAAACTGGTTAGTTGTTTTAGGATTTGTGAAATTCTGGTTGTATTTTTAAATGCTATTTGTGCTTATTTGATGTCAAGATGTTGTTTTTTCTTGCTAATTACCCATTTAGGATCATAATTTGTAACTTTATGCTTAATTACTCAAGCTGTTGTGTTCCTGAAAAGAGTTCAGCGGGTCGTGCACAGTAACTCATCATCGACGAAGAACCGTACCTTTTTTTCAGTAGGATGGGTTTTGTCATTCAAAAGGGGATTGCGGCACAGCATGTTGTCCGCTTACCTGCCTCTCTATAGTAATTGGATCCTTTTTACATGTCAAAAGAAATATAAAAATGTGTATAGCATCAAGTTATTATCATTCTTAATTGTGCTAGGGTTTGTGAAAAATAGGTTACACGTGTTTTGGTGCATGTTTTAGTTTTAAATTGCAATTTGTTGTTCCTTTTTGTCAAGTTGTTGTTGCTTGCTAATTACTCATTTGAGATCATAATTTGTGGTTTGTATTCAGTGACTTTTTGTTTACTTATGTGTAAGCTTGTATTGCTTCTCAGCTTCTTGCTTAAAGAATTATGTGGCTATTAATAAAAGGGAAAATAATATGAGCCCTAATGAACAAGGCATCTACTGAGGGTGTGTAACTTGAGGTTGGTATTTAATGCCCCTTAAAAATATGTTTGATATTGAAACTTTATATGAAATTCCCAGTTGTTATTGTCTTTATTTTTATTAATGCAACACACCTGTCACTTATCATGCCTTTCTTGTGATTTTACTCTTACTTTATACAACCTTATATTTCATTTTTGGACATATGAGCATTTAAAGATTTTGTGCTTCTAATATGAAATGTAGATTTTACTTTGTGCTCGTGATTCTCCTGCTTTCTAGCTGAACATTAATGAACTTTTTCTATCTTATAGAATTGATATTATTGGTGAAGAGGATCATAATCATTATCTATATTAATATTGTGGTGGAAGATATATAGAAAAGATTTAATAAAATATGGGATGCTTTATATCGACACCAAAGGATACAAATGGGAAAAGAAGGGCGGCCTGGGAACATTGGTGAGGTGGCAGTTTTTGTTCCTGGTTTAAGGATTCCAAAGCCAGTGGATTTTGTTGAGTCACTCGATGATCATTTGTGTAAAAGTTTAGTGGAACGGCTTTCGGCTCTTCGAACGCGTATTGTTGTTATGGCGGGACAAGAAGCACCGTCTATTACGAGAACACGAAGAAGAAATGCTACTCAACATGGTTACTATTAAAAATATTTAAAAAAATATATATTATTGGTAAAAATAGTATGTTTATGGGATTTTTTTTATGACTTTTTATTGTTAGGAGGGTCAACTTTAGGTGATCTTTTGCAAGCACTTGAAGATTATTTACCTGTCCTTCTTGGGCTCGTTAAAGATGGTAATTTATAAACTTTGGAATCTTTTTAGTTATGTGATGTATCTATATTATACAAGAATGTTACTTGTTTTTATGCAGGAAGCCCGTTACAACATAAAGTACAGTTTACATGGATTAACCAGGAGGATGAGTTAGAGGTAACACAACGATATACGGGGGGAGGGAGGGGGGATAAAGTGATATTGAATAATCATCATCATCTTACTCAGTATATCCCACCAATAGCAAAGCTATGGTAGGGTCTGAGGAGGATAATATGTAGACATCCTTACCTCTACCCTTAAGGAATAGAGAGGCTGCTTCCGGTGAGACACCCGGCTCGATAGTAGTTTTGCATCAAGCCTTGGACATAAAGCACACAACACTCAACCATCGGGACACCGCCGATTGGTACATGTACCCTTGTCTTTCGGCTATCAACGCCACCACATGATGCCTGATTAACCTTCCGCCACTTTTAAACGTTATTTTCAGGAGATTAGTAAAGTAACGTCAAAATTAGTGCAATTTCACTTTTGCCCACCCGAGGGTTCACACATATATACATTATACGCGTGCACCGCAAGCAGGGCGAATATTGAATAATCAGAATCAGATATTTAATAAGCCCTTAAATAGTGAGTTTTTGTTGCGGCCAATATGAAACTGATTATTTGACCCTTAAATAATCATGAATAAAATTTGTTTACCGAAACATTAACAACTGATTATCTTGAGTTTTATTCAAGTTCTACACCTGAATTTTTTTCTTTTGCCATATTACGAGTATACAAATAAAGTGGAACAATGTGTTGGTACTTATTATGATAATATTTCAGGAAGTCGGGATGTATAGTGCTTGGTATGAAGTATTATCTGTTCTGCACTTGATGGCAACTATATCACTATCACAAGCAAATTTGTTACTTCTCCCACGAACATCTACAGATGGTTATTTGCCTAAAGTATCTGAAGGTATTTCTAATGCTTCTAGATGAATCAGGCGTAATGGTATGTTTGTGAGTCATATAATAATTGTGATCATCATGCATTCATGTTACATGTTTCATATTATAATCTGAATTGGCAAGATGGATTTACTCTTGTAGACAATACATTCGTTATGTATTGATTTTCAGTCTTCTTTATTTGTAGGATGTCTTTGTTTTATGTTTCTCATAATTATAATGTAAAATTTTCAATCTTTTAAATGTTGTTAAAGGCATCTGACTAAATTTGAGATGGTTTGGATGTGTTAATCACACGTTTCAGTGTTTGGTGAATTTTAATGTTTAAGGAACTAATGGTTAAATGATCAAAAAGACAATTTATTTGGGAAAATAAAAAAGGTGAATATCCTTGTGAACTGCAATAAGAAGTCTAAATATTGGTTATGTATATGTACTGTTTTTAGCGTTAGATAATTAGTTTTGTGTTATCTAGTACGAAACTAATCTTCCAAAATTGATCCTTAATAGTCAGATTATCATAGACAAATCTTTTTTTTTTCCCAACGTTAG